>NC_134356.1:35075821-35140821 GCF_048569485.1 Anomaloglossus baeobatrachus | reverse complement strand
TGGGCCTGGAAATTCACCAGTCAGGGAGCTTCAAACAAGCCATAGAGACCCTGAAAAACAAGGCCTGCAAAACCTTTTATGCCATCCGAAGGACATTGTATCATCTGAAGCCACCAGTGAGGGTCTGGCTAAAAATCTTCGATTCCATCATTGCCCCAATCCTCCTGTACGGCAGCGAAGTCTGGGGCCCTCACACTTACCCAGATTGGTCAAGGTGGGATTCCAGCCCAACAGAAATATTCCACCTGGAATTCTGTAAGCACCTTCTCCAGGTCCATCGAAGCACCTCCAACAGTGCCTGTCGAGCTGAGCTGGGCAGATTCCCTCTACACCTAGCAGCTCTGAAGAGGTCACTATCATTTCAGGCTCACCTACAGAGTAGCAATCCAAACTCCCATCACCACAAAGCTCTGATATATATACGTGGGCCAGATGAACCAGGACCCCGGGCACAGCCCTCCCAAACCCAACTGGACAAAATAACCAATCACAGCAGCCTGACAAGAACCAGAATCAGGAAGATGGTAGACGAGGGCCAGGAGAGGTATGTCAGTGACTGGAGGACCGACATCAACACCTCACAGAAACTGACCACGTACCAGAGACTACAGAGAGACTACAGACTGGCCCCGTATCTGGAGAAAATCCCGGACCCCAGAGACCGCAGGACCCTGAGCCGATATAGACTCAGTGCCCACAGTCTAGCCATCGAATCCGGACGTCACAAGCAGAGCTACAAGCCCAGGGAGGACAGACTGTGCCAACACTGTGACCTGGAGGCCGTGGAGGATGAAACCCACTTCCTGCTACACTGCACCAAGTACTCAGCAGTGAGGGACACTCACTTCAGGAGACTCTCCCATCTCTTCCCGGATTTCAGCTCCATGAAGGAGGAAGAGAAAATATATATCCTGCTGGGGGAAGAAGAGAGCGCAGTGGAGATAGCAGCGCAGTATGTGAGCGAATGCCATAGACTTCGAGAAAGAGAACTATGATAAGTCATGGACTTCCATAGCCCCCCATCCCAGATGTGGCCCCCCCAATCCCCACCCTGGATATGTCCCATCCACCGTTACCACAGTCCCCACCGTGGATATGCCCCATCATAAGCCATGGACTTCCATAGCCCCCATCCTAGAAGTGCCCCCACAGTCCCCACCCTGGATGAGCCCCATCCATCCTTCCTACAGTCCCCACCCACCATCCCCACAGCCCCAGCCCCTAATGTACACTTGCTTTGGCAAAACTAATTTGTATTTGGTCCTGCCAATAAAGCTTATTTGATTTGATTTGATTTGATTTAGATAGAGGGATAGATAGATAGATAGAGGGATAGATAGATAGATAGATAGATAGATAGATAGATAGATAGAGGGATAGATAGATAGATAGATAGAGGGATAGATAGATAGATAGATAGATAGAGGGATAGATAGATAGATAGATAGATAGATAGATAGATAGATAGATAGATAGATAGATAGATAGATAGAGGGATAGATAGAGGGATAGATAGATAGATAGATAGATAGATAGATAGATAGATAGATAGATAGATAGATAGATAGAGGGATAGATAGAGGGATAGATAGATAGATAGATAGATAGAGGGATAGATAGATAGATAGAGGGATAGATAGAGGGATAGATAGATAGATAGATAGATAGAGGGATAGATAGAGGGATAGATAGATAGATAGATAGATAGATAGATAGATAGATAGATAGATAGATAGAGGGATAGATAGATAGATAGATAGATAGAGGGATAGATAGATAGATAGAGGGATAGATAGATAGATAGATAGATAGAGGGATAGATAGATAGATAGATAGAGGGATAGATAGATAGATAGATAGATAGATAGATAGATAGATAGATAGATAGAGGGATAGATAGATAGATAGATAGATAGATAGAGGGATAGATAGATAGATAGCTAGATAGAGGGATAGATAGATAGATAGATAGATAGATAGATAGATAGATAGATAGATAGATAGATAGATAGATAGATAGATAGATAGTGGGATAGATAGAGGGATAGATAGAGGGATAGATAGATAGATAGATAGATAGATAGATAGAGGGATAGATAGATAGATAGATAGAGGGATAGATAGATAGATAGAGGGATAGATAGATAGATAGATAGAGGGATAGATAGATAGATAGATAGATAGAGGGATAGATAGATAGATAGATAGAGGGATAGATAGATAGATAGAGGGATAGATAGATAGATAGATAGATAGATAAATAGATAGATAGAGGGATAGATAGATAGATAGATAGATAGATAGATAGATAGATAGAGGGATAGATAGATAGATAGATAGATAGAGGGATAGATATATAGATAGATAGATAGATAGATAGTGTCACGCTCCCCGGGTCCTCACCCCCGCTCCCCGGCTCACCTGCCACGCTCCCCGCTCTCCAGCCTCCGGTGCCCGTCCGTCCCAGGTCCCCTGGTCTCCGATCCCGGCGCCCGACGGCTTCCCAGGCCCTGGCCGGCTCCCCTGCGTCCTCCTCGCAGCCTCCTTCCCTGGCTTCTGGCACCCGGGCGGCGCGCATGCGCATTAGGGCGCGCGCGCGGTCACTGACCCTTTCTTAAAGGGCCAGCGTCCATTAACAGGAAATGAGGCTAAACAGGTACAGGGTATATAGGGGGTTATTGTCCAAGGGGGCGGGGCCTGATCTTCGTGTTTCCTAAGCTAGGAGTCAGGTCTCCTGGTGTTTCTGTGCATGTACTTACCTATCTCTCTCGTAGAGCCGTGCCTGCCTCGCCATCCAGTCCTGCCGTATCCCGAACCCCGAACGCTGTCCATCTGCCATCCTGACAGTCCGCACCATCCCGGATCCCTGCGGTGACTCATCACCTCGCTCCAAAGGTTCCGGACCCCGCCTGACATCATCTCGGCTTCCGAACCAGAGCTGCGTCACCCGGACTACCACCCGTGACTCCGTGGTCCCAGGGACTTCTCCGCTATACTCGTGTGCACGGACTGTTCTGCTGTTTATAGTGCTCCAGCTACCGGACTCTTTACTACCATCTAGGAGTTCGGCCCAGTGGATCCACCTCCTGGGTCTGCCCGTCCATCTGGCCCTGACAGTAAGATCAGGCCATGGATCCCGCTGCAGCACTAGCAGCCGTACAGGAGGAACTCCAACGCCAGCGTGAGACTCAGACCCGCATGCTGCAATTCATGTCTTCTGTGGACGCCCGCCTGAACACGCTACAAGCGGCAGTTACGACTTCGACATCCCGGGCTTCCACTAGTCAAGCCACGGCTCCCGCTCCTGTGGCGACTTCTTCAGATACCACCAGACTTCGGTTGGCTTCACCACCCCGGTACGCCGGAGACCCCAAGACCTGCAGGGGATTCTTAAACCAATGCTCCCTCCATTTCACGCAGCTGCCGCATTTGTTTGCCTCCGACCAAGCCAAGGTCGCCTTCATCATGTCCCATCTAGAGGGTGAGGCACTGGCGTGGATGAACCCCTTGTGGGAGAAGGGGGATCCTGTGACCACGAACATCCAGGACTTCCTGCAGGCATTCCGTGGTACCTTCGATGAGCCCGGACGCGCCTCCGCGTCTGCTTCGTCTCTTCTCCGCTTACGTCAGGGGACTCTGACGGTGGGTCAATACGCGATCCGGTTTCGCACCCTGGCCTCAGAACTAGGGTGGAACAACGAGGCCCTAACCGCCGCCTTCTGGGAAGGACTCTCAGGGCGAATTAAAGACGAGCTGGCGGGTCGTGACGTACCGACCACCCTAGATGCCCTAATTGCCCTAGCGACTCGAGTGGACATTCGCTTTCAGGAGCGATCCAAGGAAGCGTCCCGTGAGAGACGTCCGGTACGGCATTCCCCTCCTCCGCAGAAACCCTCCGTACTTCAGTCATCGACAGCTGGGGCTCCCGTCCACGAGCCCATGCAGATCGACCGAGTGCGTCAGTCTGAACAACGTCGAGCAGAGCGGCTCGCCAAGGGTCTCTGCTTTTACTGCGGGGAGGGCACACACCTGCTACGCTCCTGTCCAGAGAGGCCGGGAAACTCCAAAGCCTAGGGTTGGTAGGAGAGGCCACCCTAGGTGCTGGGACTCTCTCTGACCCGGTTACATGGACAGTGCAAGTGACAACGGGAGAGACGCGGTTCACGGCTGATGCCTACCTCGATTCCGGGGCAGCAGGCAATTTCATCCAGCAGACCACGGTGGACAAGTACCGGGTGCCTGTTATTCCACTCGACAAGCCCCTAGTGATTGCCTCGGTGGATGGGAGACCCCTCTCTGACACCATCTCCTGGATCACCAGGCCGGTCGAACTGCGTATCGGTGCCCTTCACACCGAGAACATCGCTTTCTACGTCCTCCCACACATGTCCCACCAGATCCTGCTGGGACTTCCATGGTTGCGGACACACGAACCATCAGTCAGTTGGGGCACTGGCGAAATCACCCGATGGGGCTCTTCGTGTCATGAGAGGTGCCTAAAGTCCATACAACCCATCCGACGACCTCCGGTTCCAGAGAACCTACCGGGGCTGCCCTCGGCCTATTGGTCCTTTGCAGATGTTTTTGATAAAAAGGAATCCGAGGTACTGCCGCCACATCGCCCATACGATTGTGCCATCGACCTGCTCCCAGGAACAACACCACCACGAGGACGGATATATCCTTTATCTCCAGCCGAAACAAGGGCCATGTCTGCTTACATCTCAGAGAGCCTGGCAAGGGGGTTCATTCGGAGATCCTCCTCTCCTGCTGGAGCAGGCTTCTTCTTTGTCAAGAAGAAAGAGGGCGACTTACGCCCATGCATAGACTACCGGGGTTTGAATCAAATCACCGTAAAAAACAAGTACCCACTGCCGCTCATTCCCGAATTGTTTGACCGGCTTAGAGGAGCTCGTGTGTTCACCAAGCTGGATCTTCGGGGTGCTTACAATCTGGTACGCATCCGCTCTGGTGACGAATGGAAAACCGCGTTCAATACGCGCGATGGACATTATGAATACTGCGTGATGCCCTTCGGCCTGTGTAACGCTCCTGCCGTCTTTCAAGAACTGGTGAACGACGTGTTCCGGGACCTTCTCTACATCTGTGTGGTAGTGTATCTAGATGACATCCTTGTCTTCTCTCCGGACCTCCAAACCCACAGAGAAAACGTACAGCTGGTTCTACAAAGACTGAGAGAGAATCGTCTGTACGCAAAGTATGAGAAGTGTGTCTTTGAGCAGTCTTCTCTCCCCTTCCTGGGGTACATCATCTCTGATACCGGACTGCAGATGGATCCCAAGAAGGTCTCCGCCATTCTCAACTGGCCTCCTCCTTCTGGACTGAAGGCAATCCAACGCTTCCTGGGATTCGCCAACTACTACCGCCAGTTCATCCCTCACTTCTCTGCCTTGACTGCTCCTCTCTCCGCCCTGACTAAGAAGGAGGCTAATCCTAAGGACTGGTCACCTGCGGCTGACGCCGCGTTTGGCTCTCTGAAGCGGGCATTTGCCTCCTCTCCTGTACTTCACCGTCCGGAGTTAAACCGCCAGTTCACCTTGGAGGTGGATGCCTCCTCCTCAGGAGCCGGAGCAGTGCTCATGCAAAAGTCCTCCTCCGGGAAGATGGTGACTTGCGGATTCTTCTCCAAGGGCTTCTCAGCGCCTGAACGCAACTACACCATCGGTGACCGAGAGCTCTTGGCAGTCAAACTGGCTTTGGAGGAATGGCGCTACCTCCTGGAAGGGGCAGTGTACCCCGTGATTATTTACACGGACCACAAGAACTTGGAATACCTGCGGTCCGCTCAGCGACTGAACCCACGGCAAGCCAGGTGGTCCCTATTCTTTGCCAGGTTTGATTTCCAGCTCCACTTCCGACCCGCGGACAAGAATGTACGTGCTGATGCCTTGTCCAGGTCTTTCATGCCCATGGAGCAGGAGGAAGAGACTACCCAACCCATCATCTGTCCTAGCAAAATCATTCCGGTGGCCCCTGTCACCCTGGCCCAGATACCGCCTGGGAAGACCTATGTCTCCGAGGTAGACAGGGAAAAAGTGTTACACTGGGGTCATGCCTCGAAAACAGCCGGTCATGCTGGTCAGAAAAAGACATGGGGTGCGATTGTACGTCATTACTGGTGGCCATCCCTTCGCACGGACGTCGCTGCTTTTGTATCTGCCTGTTCCTCTTGTGCCAGGAACAAGACGCCCAAACACCTCCCATATGGCCGTCTTCTGCCTCTGCCGATACCGTCAGTTCCGTGGCAACACATAGCAATGGACTTTATTACGGACTTGCCATTGTCCTCCGGACACACAGTCATATGGGTCGTGGTGGACCGGTTCTCTAAAATGGCCCATTTCGTCCCTATGGCTGGACTGCCCTCTGCTCAGGAACTCGCGGACGCCTTTATACAACACATCTTCCGCTTGCATGGCTTCCCATTACACATCGTATCCGACAGAGGAACTCAGTTCACCTCCCGCTTCTGGAGGGCTCTCTGTAAACATCTGGGAGTGACTCTGGACTTTTCATCTGCATACCATCCTCAGTCTAATGGCCAGGTAGAGAGGGTCAATCAAATCTTGACCACTTTCCTACGTCACTATGTTAACGCCCATCACGACGACTGGTCCGCTCTTCTTCCTTGGGCTGAATTCTCCCACAACCACCACGTCAGTGAGTCCTCCTCCAGCTCTCCCTTCCATGTCGTTTACGGACTTCAGCCTTCCATCCCATTGCCTGTATCTCCTTCTTCGGATGTCCCTGCTGCAGATACAGTAGCCCGTGACTTTGCAACCATTTGGGACTCTGTCAAAGCGTCCCTTGGACGTGCTTCCCTGCGGATGAAAAGACACGCTGACAAGAAACGTCTGGACCCTCCGTGTTTCTCTCCTGGAGATCTCGTCTGGCTTGCTTCCCAGTACGTCCGCCTGAAGATACCATCATACAAGCTGGGCCCTCGCTACATCGGGCCGTTTAAAGTCCTCAACAAGATCAATGAGGTCTCCTACAAGCTACAGCTCCCGGCCACGATGAGGATACCCAACTCATTCCACGTCTCCCTGCTCAAGCCGGTTGTCCTTGGTCCCTTCTCCGCTGCTGCCAGTCCGGCTCCTCCACCTATTGCCGATGACGACATCTATGCGGTAAGGGATATCGTGGCCATGAAGACCGTACGAGGTCGACAGTTCTTCCTGGTGGACTGGGAAGGGTATGGTCCTGAGGATAGGTCCTGGGAGCCCAGGGAGAACGTGGGCACTCCTCTGATCCGTGCCTTCATGTCCCGGTTGCGGGGAGGGGGGCGTGGGGGGGGGGGGGGGTACTGTCACGCTCCCCGGGTCCTCACCCCCGCTCCCCGGCTCACCTGCCACGCTCCCCGCTCTCCAGCCTCCGGTGCCCGTCCGTCCCAGGTCCCCTGGTCTCCGATCCCGGCGCCCGACGGCTTCCCAGGCCCTGGCCGGCTCCCCTGCGTCCTCCTCGCAGCCTCCTTCCCTGGCTTCTGGCACCCGGGCGGCGCGCATGCGCATTAGGGCGCGCGCGCGGTCACTGACCCTTTCTTAAAGGGCCAGCGTCCATTAACAGGAAATGAGGCTAAACAGGTACAGGGTATATAGGGGGTTATTGTCCAAGGGGGCGGGGCCTGATCTTCGTGTTTCCTAAGCTAGGAGTCAGGTCTCCTGGTGTTTCTGTGCATGTACTTACCTATCTCTCTCGTAGAGCCGTGCCTGCCTCGCCATCCAGTCCTGCCGTATCCCGAACCCCGAACGCTGTCCATCTGCCATCCTGACAGTCCGCACCATCCCGGATCCCTGCGGTGACTCATCACCTCGCTCCAAAGGTTCCGGACCCCGCCTGACATCATCTCGGCTTCCGAACCAGAGCTGCGTCACCCGGACTACCACCCGTGACTCCGTGGTCCCAGGGACTTCTCCGCTATACTCGTGTGCACGGACTGTTCTGCTGTTTATAGTGCTCCAGCTACCGGACTCTTTACTACCATCTAGGAGTTCGGCCCAGTGGATCCACCTCCTGGGTCTGCCCGTCCATCTGGCCCTGACAGATAGAGGGATAGATAGATAGATAGATAGATAGATAGATAGATAGATAGAGGGATAGATAGATAGATAGATAGAGGGATAGATTGATAGAGGGATAGATAGATAGAGGGATAGATAGATAGAGGGATAGATAGATAGATAGATAGATAGATAGATAGATAGATAGATAGATAGATAGATAGAGGGATAGATAGATAGATAGAGGGATAGATAGATGGATAGCTAGATAGATAGATAGATAGATAGATAGATAGATAGATAGATAGAGGGATAGATAGATAGATAGATAGATAGATAGATAGATAGATAGATAGATAGATAGATAGATAGATAGATAGATAGATAGAGGGATAGATATATAGATAGATAGATAGATAGATAGATAGATAGATAGATAGATAGATAGATAGATAGATAGAGGGATAGATAGATAGATAGATAGATAGATAGATAGATAGATAGAGGGATAGATTGATAGAGGGATAGATAGATAGATAGATAGAGGGATAGATAGATAGATAGATAGATAGAGGGATAGATAGATAGATAGAGGGATAGATAGATAGATAGATAGATAGATAGATAGATAGATAGAGGGATAGATAGAGGGATAGATAGATAGATAGATAGATAGATAGAGGGATAGATAGATAGATAGATAGATAGATAGATAGATAGATAGATAGATAGATAGATAGATAGATAGATAGATAGATAGAGGGATAGATAGATAGATAGATAGAGGGATAGATAAATAGATAGATAGATAGAGGGATAGATAGATAGATAGATAGATAGATAGATAGATAGATAGATAGATAGATAGATAGATAGATAGATAGAGGGATAGATAGATAGATAGATAGATAGATAGATAGATAGATAGATAGAGGGATAGATAGATAGATAGATAGATAGATAGAGGGATAGATTGATAGAGGGATAGATAGATAGATAGATAGATAGAGGGATAGATAGATAGATAGATAGATAGAGGGATAGATAGATAGATAGAGGGATAGATAGATAGATAGATAGATAGATAGATAGATAGATAGATAGATAGATAGATAGATAGATAGATAGATAGATAGAGGGATAGATAGAGGGATAGATAGATAGATAGATAGATAGATAGAGGGATAGATAGATAGATAGATAGATAGATAGATAGATAGATAGATAGATAGATAGATAGATAGAGGGATAGATAGATAGATAGAGGGATAGATAAATAGATAGATAGATAGATAGATAGATATATAGATATATATAGATATATATAGATAGATAGACCCCGCCCACCATTCCTAGGAGTAAGCAGCATTGAAGATGAGCTCCTGAGTTTTTCATCATTTATACCTTGTAATGAGCGAACAGTAAGACAAAACCTTGAAAAATTCGACTCTGTGGAACAGGAAAGCGAGCTGGACTGAGCTGGACTAAAGATTTTTATGAAAAAAGAGGAAATAGAGGATTTAAAGGACATAAGAAAAAACCTGTTGAAGGACAGATCACATACAACAGGAGGACTCCAAACTGACATCTGACACCCAGAGATCTGCACATCCAAAGGTAGGACCATCCTCCATCCATACCACAACCTACAGACAGTGCTGTAATTACATCTCTGATAAATAAGGATTATTATAAAAATGGAAAATATAAATGTAGAACAAGTAACTGGGCAGAGAGCAGAGCTGGAGACACGGGACACCAGGAGGTCACAGACTCTGGAAATCACATACTCTGAAGGGCAGAAAAGCATTCATGCCCAAAAAGCCATGAAACATGCAAAGATTAGAGAAGAGCCAGAGACCCTCTTTTCTGATTTTACCTCTAAAGAGGAAGATAAAAGGAAAACCAATTATTTATTTTTCACAGACCAGCCCTTAGCCTGGCACACCGCTCTGTGCAATCATTATAAGCATACATCCAAGAACGGCATTAATAAGGGCCGGCAGATCAGAATTAGAAACCAAAAAGAAGACGAGACCAACTCACTGACCATAAACGTGTACAATAACGGCATAATCATGGTACAAGGGGCTGAGGAAAACTTACAGAAATTTGAAGACAGCTTTTCTCAAATTAAACTCCAGGCACAAAACTGCAAAGAACAACAAACCCCAGCAGCCACCATCACCTCTACAGAGACCTCCAGAGACAGAACTGCAGCCCCCAAAACTTCACACCCTTCACCAGAGACCCTCAGAGACTGTTTATCTCAACTAGAAAGAGACTTTGTACAATTTAAAGAAGAACTTCAAAGAAACCTTGGTGACAGAAATGCAAATGACCAAGTAATGAATGAGATAAGCAAACTGAGATGTGAATATGCAGCAGTGAATATGCATCTGCAGGAAATAAGAGACGAAATGTGTGAACTGCAGCAAGAAAATGCCCGACTGAGACAGGAGATAACAGAGCTGAAGACTCCTGGACACCTGAAACAGGAGGACGCCATAGAAACACAGAGGAGTGAAGACAACATGGCCCCCACTGGCCAGGAGGGAGCTATGGTAACTAACACCAGTACAGACACCATGGCCTCCACTGGCCAGGACACTGAGATACCAAATAACTCCAACAATATGAATGCTCCTGAAAATAACATAAGTGAACCACAAACCAGAGAAACAGAAAAGAGAAGAGAACTAGCCACCAGCAAAATCTCCAGCACAGACCCCCAGCTTCACCCACGTACCCCACCCGTGACCTCACAACGTTTTGATACCATCCTAATAATGGACTCAAATGGGAAATACCTGAAAACATGGCGACTATTTCCAGGAAAAAGGGTCAAAAAAATCCACTGTGCAACTATTGAGCAGGTGACAGCAGTCATCAATAACCCACGGTTCACAAGCCCAAATCATATTTTTATACACACAGGAACAAACAATCTGCCAGCCCAACACCAGCAGATCGCAGGACAACTGACCCAACTAGCAAAGACGGCAAAACTAAAATTCCCAGACAGCAAAATAATTCTATCATCTCTGCTCCCAAGAAATGATGTATCCAGCCAAACTACCCAGAACATCAACACGGACCTGACCACAAGAATCAAGGCTGTGCCCGACGTGATCCTGGCACAACACCCCTCCATAAAACACCAACACCTCTATGACGACAAGCACCTAAACAAACAAGGGGTCAGCCTACTGGCCAAAGAGCTGAAGGACATTATACTAAACAGAGACCCCATGCCTGGACTCAACAACAACCAAAATCCCATGGAAAGACCCCCAACAATAAAAAGACAGGAAACCCCAATTTCATCACAGGAGGCCAGAAACAAAGCCCTTCACCCAACATCGGGCCATCAGAGGAGGAGACCACCATGGAGGGGACCATCAACCCCACACAGAGACATGCAGGGCAGAGATATGGAAGAGATTAGAACCCTGCTCAGCACATTGTGCAGGAAACTAATGTGACTGTATCTAACATACCTATAAACCAGTCGTAAATCCAGAGTGTCTTACACAGCCGCACTCATTACAAGGTATATACACATGAGGTATATATAGAAAAAAAAAAAATGACCTCATTCACAATCAGCAGCTGGAACATCCAAGGCCTGAGCACCTCGGCCTTTGGATGTAAAACAAATGACCCCGACTTTATTCAAAGACTGAAGAATATAGACATTCAGATCCTCCTGGAAACATGGACCAGAGCTGAAAACGAATCTCTGGTGCCAATCGGATACAGAGAAATCTCTGTCCCTGCCCTTAAAAATAAAAACATCAAACAGGGCCGCTGCTCAGGAGGAATATTGATCTGGTATAAAGAAGAGCTCCACCAGTACATCAAACCAGTGAAGAGAGGAGGCAGCCACATATGGATCAGAATCAGCAGCTCCATCCTCACCTCTCAGTCCGATGTCTACCTCTGCACCACCTATATACCACCGCCAGAGTCCCCCTACTTCAATCCAGACAGCTTTGAGATCTTACAAGAAGAAGCCACCCATTATCAGGTCCTGGGCAAAGTTCTCATCTTTGGAGACCTCAATGCAAGAACAGGGAGAGAAAAAGACTTTCTGACCACAGATGGAAACATCTACATATTTGGGGCAGAGAATGACAGTCACGACTCAGAACACTCAGAGAGAAACAGCTATGACAGTACAGTCAACAAAAGTGGCAAAAAGCTCCTGAACTTATGTAAAAGTTTAGGTCTTCATATTCTTAATGGACGTACAAAGGGAGACTCACTGGGAAGATATACACTAGACTCCCATGTAGGAAGGAGTGTAGTAGACTACGCCATTACAGATATGGACCCGGCAAATATTAGCGCCTTCATAGTCACCCCACAAACGCACCTGTCAGACCACAGCCAACTTCTCCTGTACATAAAATCTACAGAGAAACCATCCACACAAAAGCCACAGCAGAGCAGCCTCTACAACCGACCTCCATCCTATAAATGGTCCAAGACGTCAGAAATAAAATATAAAGAGGCTCCCAACAGACCGGAATTACAGGAGATGCTCCACAACTTCTACAGCTACAAGTACAAGTCAAACCCAGAAGGAGTGAATCAAGCTGCAAAAGACCTCAACAAAATATTCCACACCATGGCCAAATTGTCCGACCTCAAACAAGTCAACTACAAGAGGCCAAAAGAAAATCAGATCAATGGTTGGTTTGACAAAGAGTGTAAAGCCGTTCGAAAGACCCTGAGAACAGCCTCAAACAATAAACACAGAGACCCCAACAACCCAGACCTGAGGGAAGCCTATGACACCATACAAAAGCAGTACAAAACCATCCTCAGGAGGAAGAAGCAGAGCTACATCTCTACCAAACTTAGCCAACTCCAAGACGCCCTCCAAGACAACTCCTTCTGGGAAATATGGAGCCACATGGACACAAAGAGCAAGAAAAAGACTGATACCCATATCCAAAATGGCAACATCTGGCTCCAGTACTTCAGAGACCTCTACAAAGACATCCCAAAAGAAGGACTAAGCCAAGAGCAGGAAAACATAACATCAAAACTAAAGGCAATGGAAGAGAAAATCAAAAACTTCCAAAACCCACTGGACACACCAATTACATTACAGGAAGTTGCAGAGAAAATCACTTCCATAAAGTGTAAAAAATCTAGTGGTCTGGATGGAATCCCCCCAGAGATGTTGAAGTACAGCCCACCAGAAATTCAAGCTGCAATGGTTAAACTGTTCAACATTGTGCTGAGTGCTGGCTACTTCCCTCGTACCTGGAACCAAGGACTCATTACACCGATCCACAAGAGTGGGGACAGGTATGACCCTGAAAACTACAGAGGCATATGTGTCAGCAGTAACTTGGGAAAACTGTTCAACAGCATCCTAAACAAAAGGATCATCAGTTTCCTTACCGAGCACAATGTCCTGAGCAAAAGCCAAGCAGGGTTCGTGCCAAACCACCGCACCACGGACCACATCTACACCCTGCACAGTCTCATTCAGAGCCACGTCCACAATACAAAGCATGGGAAGATATACGCCTGCTTTGTAGACTTTAAAAAGGCCTTTGACTCAGTGTGGCACCCGGGCTTGTTCTTAAAAATGCTGGAAAGCGGAATAGGAGGAAAGACCTACGATGTCATCAAAAGCTCCTACACCGAGAACCTCTGCAGCGTGAGTGTGAACGGTAGAAGAACGGCTTATTTCCAGCAGAGCCGAGGAGTCAGACAGGGCTGCAGCCTAAGTCCAACGCTCTTCAATATTTACATCAATGAGCTGGCTGCTGCTCTGGAATCTTCACCTGCTCCAGGTCTCACACTCCATGACGCCCAGGTGAAATTCTTGCTCTATGCAGATGACCTACTGCTGGTGTCACCAACCGAGAAAGGTCTCCAAGACAACCTACAAATTTTGGAGAAATTCAGCTCCACATGGGCACTACCGATCAATCTAAAGAAAACCAACATCATGGTGTTCCAGAAGAGAAAAAGAAGATTTGACCAGCATCCTTCATTTGTCGTAAACGGCTGCACTCTAACAGGAACAGACAAATACACCTACTTGGGCCTAGAAATTCACCAGTCAGGGAGCTTCAAACAAGCCATAGAGACCCTGAAAAACAAGGCCTGCAAAACCTTTTATGCCATCCGAAGGAAATTGTATCATCTGAAGCCACCAGTGAGGGTCTGGCTAAAAATCTTCGATTCCATCATTGCCCCAATCCTCCTGTATGGCAGCGAAGTCTGGGGCCCTCACACTTACCCAGATTGGTCAAGGTGGGATTCCAGCCCAACAGAAATATTCCACCTGGAATTCTGTAAGCACCTTCTCCAGGTCCATCGAAGCACCTCCAACAGCGCCTGTCGAGCTGAGCTGGGCAGATTCCCTCTACACCTAGCAGCTCTGAAGAGGTCACTATCATTTCAGGCTCACCTACAGAGTAGCAATCCAAGCTCCCATCACCACAAAGCTCTGATACATATACGTGGGCCAGATGAACCAGGACCCCTGGCACAGCTCTCCCAAACCCAACTGGACAAAATAACCAATCACAGCAGCCTGACAAGAACCAGAATCAGGAAGATGGTAGACGAGGGCCAGGAGAGGTATGTCAGTGACTGGAGGACCGACATCAACACCTCACAGAAACTAACCACGTACCAGAGTCTACAGAGAGACTACAGACTGGCCCCGTATCTGGAGAAAATCCCGGACCCCAGAGACCGCAGGACCCTGAGCCGATATAGACTCAGTGCCCACAGTCTAGCCATCGAATCCGGCCGACACAAGCAGAGCTACAAGCCCAGGGAGGACAGACTGTGCCAACACTGTGACCTGGAGGCCCTGGAGGATGAAACCCACTTCCTGCTACACTGCACCAAGTACTCAGCAGTGAGGGACACTCACTTCAGGAGACTCTCCCATCTCTTCCCGGATTTCAGCTCCATGAAGGAGGAAGAGAAAATATATATCCTGCTGGGGGAAGAAGAGAGCGCAGTGGAGATAGCAGCGCGGTATGTGAGCGAATGTCATAGACTTTGAGAAAGAGAACTATGATAAGCCATGGACTTCCATAGCCCCCCATCCCAGATGTGGCCCCCCAATCCCCACCCTGGATATGTCCCATCCACCGTTACCACAGTCCCCACCGTGGATATGCCCCATCATAAGCCATGGACTTCCATAGCCCCCATCCTAGAAGTGCCCCCACAGTCCCCACCCTGGATGTGCCCCATCCATCCTTCCTACAGTCCCCACCCCCCATCCCCACAGCCCCAGCCCCTAATGTACACTTGCTTTGGCAAAACTAATTTGTATTTGGTCCTGCCAATAAAGCTTATTTGATTTGATTTGATTTGATAGATAGATTGATTCCATCATGCTTTGGGGCTGTGTGGCCAATGCCGGCACCGCGGGAATCTTTTTAAAGTTGAGGGTTGCATGGATTCAACTCAGTATTAGTAGATCCTTGACAATAATGTGCAAGAATCAGTGACGAAGTTGAAGTTACGCAGGGGATATTTCAGCAAGACAATGATCCAAAACACCGCGCCAAATCTACTCAGGCATTCATGCAGAGGAACAATTACAATGTTCTGGAATGGCCATCCCAGTCCCCAGACCTGAATATCATTGAAAATCTGTGGGATGATGTGAAGCGGCTGTCCATGCTCGGCGACCATCAAACTTAACTGAACTGGAATTGTTTTGTAAACAGGAATGGTCAAATCTACCTTCATCCAGGATCCAGGAACTCATTAAAAGCTACAGGAAGCGACTAGAGGCTGTGATTTTTGCAAAAGGAGGATCTACAAAACATTAATGTCACTTTTATATATAAGTGCCCATACTTTTGCACCGGTCAAATTTAGTTTAAATGCGGATTGCACATTTTCTGTTAGTACAATAAACCTCATTTCAATCCAGAAATATTACTCAGTCCATCAGTTATTAGATATATGACACTGAAATAGCAAAAACCCAAATTGTTATAAAGAAAAAAGGTTAACATTAATAGGGGTGCACAAACTTTTCATATGACTGTATCTATCTGTCTATCTATCTTTCTATCTATCTATCCCTCTATCTATCTATCCCTCTATCTATCTATCTATCTATCCCTCTATCTATCTATCCTTCTATCTATCTATTATCTATCTATCTATCCCTCTATCTATCTATCCCTCTATCTATCCCTCTATCTATCTATCCCTCTATCTATCCCTCTATCTATCTATCCCTCTATCTATCCCTCTATCTATCTATCTATCTATCTATCTATCCCTCTATCTATCTATCCTTCTATCTATCTATCTATCCCTCTATCTATCCCTCTATCTATCCCTCTATCTATCCCTCTATCTATCTATCCCTCTATCTATCTATCTATCCCTCTATCTATCCCTCTATCTATCCCTCTATCTATCTATCCCTCTATCTATCCCCCTATCTATCTATCTATCTATCTATCTATCTATCTATCTATCTATCTATCTATCTATCTATCTATCTATCTATCTATCCCTCTATCTATTTATCTATCTATCTATCTATCCCTCTATCTATCTATCTATCTATCTATCTATCTATCTATCTATCTATCTATCTATCTATCCCTCTATCTATCTATCTATCTATCTATCCCTCTATCTATCTATCTATCTATCTATCTATCCCTCTATCCCTCTATCCCTCTATCTATCTATCCCTCTATCTATCTATCTATCTATCTATCTATCTATCTATCTATCTATCCCTCTATCTATCTATCTATCTATCTATCTATCTATCTATCTATCTATCTATCTATCTATCTATCTATCCTTCTATCTATCTATCCATCCCTCTATCTATCCATCCCCCAAACCTTTTCATATGACTGTAGATAGATAGATAGATAGATAGATAGATAGATAGATCTGGTGGAGTTTTCCCATAGATGACTTTTTTGATGGATGTGCCATACAAAAAGTCTTTGGAAATCTTCACTTTTTCTTAGTATTTGGAGTCTGTAGAGACCAAACCTTGGCATTAGTTGGTCTGATCTTCATTAGATTGTTGTAGGTATTATTAATGTTTTTTGAAGTAAAAGCTGAGTGATGAAAGTCTCCCTCTTTCCCGCCACAGTTGTGTCTGTATCAGGAGACGTTGTCACAGGATGGGTGAATGGCAGATTGACCTTACCCTGTACGTATATGGTTTATACACATCTCCACCCCATGTGCTGGGGACGAGGCGAATGTCCAGGTGCTAAGTGTAATAATGAGATCATCTGGACTGATGGCCAAAGAGTGACCTGGAGGAAATATGACCGATATCAGCTACTGGGGGACATTAGTCAGGGGGACGTGTCCCTGACCATCACCGGGGCCACCAAAGAGGATGAAGGAACGTACTGCTGCCGGGTGGAAATCTATGGACTATTCAATGACCTGATAGAACAGGTGAAAGTGAAGATACAAGGTGAGAACTTTTACACTTTACACTTTAGTGTCTGATATATTCTACTATTATTGACAAGAAAACCAGAGCTAACCACATTGGTGATAGTGTCATGCTTCAATTTCGGGACTCGTTCCAGACACCTCTTGCTGAGTGGTTGGTCTCCTTCTTTGCTGTTTAATATGCTGCTTCCATATGACCTAACTCAGACCTAACCACCTGAAGGGCCATCAAGCAGTTTCTCACACCTAATAGGGAACCAGAGGAGAGGCCGCTTTGCACAACTAACGAAGATATGGAAAATGTGCAGAGGTAGATGAGGACTCAAGGTGAGGAAACTTAAAGGGAATCTGTCATCAGATTTTTGCTCCTCCATCTGACAGTAGCATAATGTATTTGGGGATGAAGATAAAAAACACGGTAACGGCTGCGCTGCTAGAAAAGTTCATAGGGATGATGGTATTATTTCAGAAGTTTTTATTTACAAATAAATATGCCACAACGCGTTTCGGGGATAAAAATTCCCCCTTCCTCAGGTAGCAGCAAATATATGAAGTGATATGCCTTATATACATAAATTTAAAGGTCCCCACACCCCTTGATCAAATTAGCATATGGATCATGATGATCAATCAATCAGCAGGGTTCGCAGGGACCTCGCCTCACAAAAATCAATTGTACATATTCATTTTTAACAGCATTGTTCAATGAACCACATGTATGTTTTTAGATTTTTATAGGTGAAGTTGGTTATGGTAGACTAGTCACTCTAAAATTGAATAAAAACAATTCTTTTAAAATTATTCTAAAAGAATTTTTTTAAAAAGATTTTCATGGAAAGGGAGGAGAAAAAGTTGAAAAGAATTTTATAATATGAACATATATATATATATATATATATATATATATATATATATATATTAAGGGACTCTAAAAGTTATTTTTATATATAAAAAAATTTTTTTTACATAAAAAAAAATTTTTTCTCTAAAAATTCATACTGAGGGAACGACAAATTTGACAGGTCATATAATCCATAATATATAGTATATGCCATATAAAAAATATATATATATAAATACATTTGGTAGATAATACATGTTTATATAATGATTATACCATATTAAACCTCAAATTTATTTAGTTAGTGGTGATGATGGAAAACATTTTTTATATATAAAAATAACTTTTAGAGTCCCTTAATATATATATATATATATATATATATGTTCATATTATAAAATTCTTTTCAACTTTTTCTCCTCCCTTTCCATGAAAATCTTTTTAAAAAAATTCTTTTAGAATAATTTTAAAATAATTGTTTTTATTCAATTTTAGAGTGACTAGTCTACCATAACCAACTTCACCTATAAAAATCTAAAAACATACATGTGGTTCATTGAACAATGCTGTTAAAAATGAATATGTACAATTGATTTTTGTGAGGCGAGGTCCCTGCAAACCCTGCTGATTGATTGATCATCATGATCCATATGCTAATTTGATCAAGGGGTGTGGGGACCTTTAAATTTATGTATATAAGGCATATCACTTCATATATTTGCTGCTACCTGAGGAAGGGGGAATTTTTATCCCCGAAACGCGTTGTGGCATATTTATTTGTAAATAAAAACTTCTGAAATAATACCATCATCCCTATGAACTTTTCTAGCAGCGCAGCCGTTACCGTGTTTTTTATCTTCATCCCCAAATCCTTCATCTCCATGCTGGAGCTCACGGGGCTGCTGCAGCTAATTGAGGATTTGCCTGACTCCATCCACGCTTCTGAAGGGCCGGTGAGTGACTGGCATCTTGGTCCATCCCTGAGGAGGAGCTGCAGCCTAACGCTGTTCTGGCGGCTGAGCGCTCCACGTGGACTTTGATCGTGTGAGCGGCCGTCTGGGCTGGAAATTCCTGCGGGCTCTAGAGGACGTGTTCCCCGCTGATGCCTTAGTGGTACACCCAGGATCTCCCTTCGGCTGTTTCCCCAGCGTTGTACCTGTTGTACAACAGAATCAGGTGAGTGTGTCCATCACACTGTTTCCAATTTTTTATCATTGGTTTTACACAGGAGCGCGCCTTCTTCTTTTTTCTTTACAGTAGCATAATGTAGAGACAGAGACCCTGATTCCAGCAATGTGTCACTTACTGAGCTGTTTGCTGCTAGTTTGATAAAATCACTGTTTTCTCTGCTGCAGATCTAGCAGTTATCTGAATGCTGAGCTCTGTATAATCCCGCCCACACCATTTATTGGCAGCTTTGTGCCCATGCACAGTGTACACAGAAAGCTACCAATCAGTGGTGCAGATGGGATTATGCACAGTTCATGAATATGCTGGACTAGCATGCTTCAGCTTTACTAGTCCTCAAGTGATAATTTGCTGCTGATAAAACACTGATTTTCTATTTCTAAAAAATTACATTAAGTAGCCCAGTAAGTGACACATCACTGGAATCAGGATTTCTGCCCCTACATTATGCTGCTCTCAGGTTAGGTGGCAAAAACCTGGTGACAGATTCCCTTTAAGTATTACAGTATATAGTACAAATAACAATCTTTAAAGCAACACCAAGATGGTGGCAACAGAATGGTATTTTTTTTAGAACTAGTTACAGGCGAATATCATTGAATACCTACAGTATTCACAAAGCCACTCTTACATATAAAATCTATAAAAAAAATTGTATTGAACACCATTAAACAAAAAGAAATATACAGTATATACGGTATGTAGTACGAAACATAGGGTTGCAAAGAGAGAATCAAGCAAAAGAAAAGATGGACCTTATAGAGGGCATTATCCACCGATACAAATCAATATACATCCACTGTATAATGTTAACACATGTAAGAAGGAGCACAAAACATACAAAAGTATCTGAGACAAATGTCAATGCTTACTAGTCATAATATACTGTGGTGACCACCGCAAAGGGCCTGACACGAGTTTCGCATAAGGTGCTTTCTCAAGGGGAGTTATACTATTACGTCCCTAGCCAAACCTAATATTTTATATGCTATATGATTATTTGTGTAGTCATGTTACAGGTGGATGTCAGCTGTGTAACACAGCCTGCACCTGCCCTAGAAGGAGCAGTCTGAAACCTGCTCTGTACAGTTGTACCACCCTCGTGCCAGCAGCCGGGCTGCTCGGATCCGGATCCGCGGTGGCTCGAGGGGTCTTTGGACCCAGGGGTCGTGCGTCCACTCGAATTAAAAGGGGGGTTACTATTTACAGGGAATGATGTGAAAACTCCGTGACGCCACTCACGATGTGTGGTAAGGGGGAATACCACCGCTGCTGGTGGGAGTACCCGGTGGCGATTGATTGGGCAGCCAGGTGTTTAACCCCTCCATGGGAAGGGGAAAATGCCCCGGGACTCGGTGAAGGACACAGGAGGGTGCCGTTGGAGGGTAAGGGCCACTTGTGTGGCGCCCTGGACTAGCCAGGTCGTCACAGGTACTACAACACACACCCCCACCCCGAGATAGGCACATCAGCCAGACACAAAATCCTTGTTGCCTCCCTCCAGGGGCTGATGTCCACACCAGGTGGGGTGGAGCCAGGCGGTTGGCCCCACCCACCGAGGAGTTCACAGTCCTGGAGGCGGGAAAAGGAAGACAGATCAGTTAGGGAAGTGAAGGAGAAAGGAGTGAAGTGGTAGTGGAGGAGTAAACTGACCGTGTCCGGGTGTGTGGCCCGGGCACTAAGAGCAAGGTTGGCAGACGGTGGTGGCCGTCTGCAGGAGAGGCAGATCGACGCAGAACCGTAGGACCGGGGTCGGGCAGTGGCCCGCCGGTACCGAACCGGGGAGCGAAGAGAAGCCAGCACATTCAGGCAGGGCCTGCGGACCCCAACCAGGCTTGGAGTCGCCATTAAAGGTCAAATCCATCAGTGACCGGAACCCCAGGGGTTTCCTAGCAGCTAAGTCCTGATTGAAGGCAACCGTCCAACCAGAAAAAGGAAATACAGCTACCGCCACAGCTAGAGTTCCAAGGGCCAGAGCCTGCGGGCAAAAGGGCTCCTCCGGCGCATCTACACGCTGGGGAGCGGGTTACCGGTGGGAACCCATCGGAACCGAACATACACAAAGGTGCAGGGAAAGACAGCTGCCATCAACTGTCCGGGAGAAGCCACAGCAGCCGGCTGCGGCACCCGTCCATCCAGCCTTTTGGTTTACCTGAGACTTTGCGTACATTTGTGCTGAGTGAGTACCACCGTGCCATCCGGCACTGTGCCGCGCTGCCCCCGCGACCCTGCACCTCACCGACCCTGCGCCCCCGTCACCTCATCGGGCCCCGGGACCACCAACCCCTACCCACGGAGGGGGAAAACAACATCTCGGCTGCTCCCTGTCATCGCTCCCGGGATCCCCGTCATCAGCAGCGGTGGTGCCCCAACCTCACCACAAACCGTGGGTGGCGTCACGGACCAAATCCCCAAAACCAAACCACCCTCTTTCACTCACGGTCGAGGAATGCCGCTCGAGTCCCCGGATCCGGCCCACCGCTCGAGCCACCGAGCAGCCATCGCAGCAGCGCCGGACCCGAGCGCTAGCGAGAGCGCAGCAGCAAGCAACGGCGCCCTCCCCGCCCACGACACTTGCATACTCACTCAGTCCAATAACGCTGATGTGACGCCCTGGACTAGCCAGGTAGTCACAGACATAACATCACACACACCCCTTCCCCTGGGCAGTTACATCAGTCAACCAAAAACCCTTGTTGCCTCCCTCCAGGGTCTGATGTCCACACCAGGTGGGGCGGAGCCAGGCGGTTGGCCCCACCCACCGAGGAGTTCACAGGCCTGGAGGTGGGAAAAGTGACAGTTAGAGTTAGGAGGTGCAAGTGAGAGGTCAGAAAACTGTCGGCACAAAATACTGCAACCGGCTGCGGGACCCGTCCATCCAGCCATTTGGTTTACCAGAGACTCTGTCATTGACTGCCTGAGTGAGTACACCAGTGCCATCCGGCACCGCGCCGCGCTGTCCCTGCAACCCTGCATCCCAGCCATCCAGCCTCCCCGTTACACCACTGGGCCCCGGGAACACCAACCCCTACCCACGGAGGGGACAACATCCTAGCTGCACCCTACCATCGCTCCCGGGATCCACGTCACCAGTAGCGGTGGTGCCCATTATCACCACGACCCGTGGGTGGCGTCACGAACTATCTCCCTAAACAAACCACCCCCCTTTTCACTCGTGGACGAGGAGCGCTGCTCGAGTCCCTGGGTCCGGCCCACCGCTCGAGCCACCGAGCAGCAGAAGTCCCCGGACCAGAGCGTGTTGAGCGCGTCCCCTCCGCCCGCAACAACTTGGTGTCATGAACAGGATAGAACCAATCTACCTGCTGGTAGAAGTGCGCCTTGCATTCCCCGCCGGCGGCGTCCGGCCGGAAAATTTGAAGTTCCGCCATCTTTGGCGCGAAGATTTCCTGCTCGAGCGTCTTCCCTGAGCAGGGAAGGTGCGAAAGTGAAGCCCCGCCCCCTGAAGAGGGAAGTGCTGGAAAGAACCAAGGGGGGGCGGGTGGAGGCCTGCCTCATGTAGCCGAGGGCATAAGAAGCGGGGACGCCAGTACCCTGAAACCGTCCCATTCCTGGAGGCTGAGCAGGCAGGATGTCCGTTCTGCACAGCGGGCCCACGCCCGGAACAGTGGCGTGGGTGGAAGCCCAGGTGGCGCAATTAAGCCGCAGACTACAGACCCGGCTCCAGCAACTCGTACAAGAATGGGAGGCTGGAATGGTGGAAGTGGTGGTGGCCGTGCGGGCCCGTGAGGCGGAAGCAGAGTTGGAGGAGCAGGTGAGTGACCCACGCCCCTGTGTCCCGGAGGGACCGGTCGCTGCGGCTGAGGGGCCCGGTCTGCCCTCGCTCAGCCTGCTGCGTCCCCCACTGCCCGCATTGGTTGTCGCCACCCTGCCGGTCTGCCCGTTGCTCCCGAACCCGGCAATAGGTGACATCATTCCCGCCCGCGAAGATCCACCCGCAGGCGCGGCCCGCGAACAACAGCTTGCTCGGCCAGCACCGACCCCACTCCTGTGGAAGGTGCCTGCTTCCCGAAGGGAGCTATCTGACTCAGAGGCGGCCGTACCCGAAGAGGCCCCGGCAGTCCGCCCGGCCAGCACAGAGGTAGACGATGTCCTGCCTCAGGCCCGAAAGGTGACACCGACCGCTCCCAAGCTCCAGGCCTCGGCTGAGGCTACGGAGGGTTGCCGCTGCAGGGCAGCAATGCAGACCGCGACACAGCGGTGCCCCCCAACCCAGATGGTGCCGGTCGGGGCCCGCATTGGGGGGTGCCTGCTGGGCCCGACCCCCGCGCTAAAGGAGCCGCCATGTTGGGAGCGGCAGCCGAACCCGATGGGCCGGGAGATAGAGGCCCAGGAGAAAGAAAAGGCTGCTATGTTGGCATGCACCATCGAGGCCAAGGATGCTCTCCGAAAAGCCCCTCCCGAGGCACGGGGCCCGACCTTTGAAGGCCAAGTCCGGCAGTTTTGCCCCCGGCGTGGATGGGGGTTTATTTATGAGCCCAGCCTGGAGGTCGAGGCGTTCTTCTCCCAGCGAGATGTGCACAGCCAGTTGCCCCTGGGACATCCGGAGCGTGACCTACGTGTGGGTGAGTTGGTCACCTACACTTGCCACCTGGGAGAGAGGGGCTGGTTCGTCCTGGACGTCCAAAAAAGGGTGAGCCACAGTGATCCCCGGCAGCCCCAGTCGCCCCCTCCGCTGTACAGTCCCAAGATGGATCCGGAGGGAGCATACGACGACGGCGACCTCAAATAGCGGCAGTGGCCCTCTGTTGCAACCAAGTTGTCCCCGTTGGGACTACCAGCACCGTGTTTCTGTTAAATGAATGAACGCCAATCATCCGAGTTCGTCACCTGATTAACAACAAGTTGATTATACCGGCCGTTGCCAACAAGTTGTCCCCGTAGGGACTCTATGTGTTTTCATCGCCCACATGAGGAACTACTGTTAAATGTTTTATATGTTAATTTATCTTTTCAGAAAAAGAAAAAGAAAACCGGTGATGGACGGGCAGCCCGCGGACGGTCTGCATTTCACCAAGGGGGAATGTGATGCCCTGGACTAGCCAGGTAGTCACAGACATAACATCACACACACACCCTCCCCTGGGCAGTTACATCAGTCAACCAAAAACCCTTGTTGCCTCCCTCCAGGGTCTGTTGTCCACATCAGGTGGGGCGGAGCCAGGCAGTTGGCCCCACCCACCGATGAGTTCACAGGCCTGGAGGCGGGAAAAGTGACAGTTAGAGTTTGGAGGTGCAAGTGAGAGGTCAGAAAACTGTCGGTGTCTGGGTAAGGGCCCAGACACAAACAGCAAGGTTGGCAGATGGTGGTGGCCGTCTGCAGGAGTTAGTGGACCTCTGCAGAACCGTAGGACCGGGGTCGGGCGGCGGCCCGCCGGTACCGACCCGGGGAGTGGAGTGAAGCTAAGCACACAGGCAGGGCCATCGGACCCCAACTAGGCTTGGAGCCGCCGACAACAGTCAAATCCGAGTGTGACCGGAACCCCAGGGGTTCCCTAAGAACCAAGACCTGACAGAAGGCAACAGTCCATACCGTGAGGATATACAGTCGCCGCCATAGGCTAGAGATCCAAGGGCCAGCGCCTGCAGGCAAAACAGGCTCCTCCGCTACCTATACGCCGGGGAGCGGACTACAGGTGGGCAACCACTGGAGTCAGAACATTCTAACAAGGTGCAGGGAAAGACAGCCACCATCAGCCGTCCGGGGACAGCACAAATACTGCAGCCGGCTGCGGAACCCGTCCATCCAGCCATTTGATTTACCAGAGACTCTGTCATTGACTGCTTGAGTGAGTACACCAGTGCCATCCGGCACCGCGCCGCGCTGTCCCTGCAACCCTGCATCCCAGCTATCCAGCCTCCCCGTTACACCACCGGGCCCCGGGACCACCAACCCCTACCCACGGAGGGGACAACATCCTAGCTGCTGCCTACCATCGCTCCCGGGATCCCCGTCACCAGCAGCGGTGGTGCCCATTATCACCACGACCCATGGTTGGCGTCACGAACTATCTTCCTAAACAAACCACCCCCCTTTTCACTCGTGGACGAGGAGCGCTGCTAGAGTCCCCGGGTCCGGCCCACCGCTCGAGCCACCGAGCAGCAGAAGTCCCCGGACCCGAGCGTGGTGAGCGCGTCCCCTCCGCCCGCGACACTGACACCGACAACTGTAGTAAACCAAAGTTCTGGACACCGCTGCCGCTTGGAGGGTGCACGCCTGGATCCCGTGCCCGTTGGTGTTGCCTGTTAGTTTGTGACCTTTGCCTTGGCACCTTTGTCTTCTAGTTGGACCCTTTAGTGTGGAACTAATCGGGTGCCGCTCACCAGTATGGCTAACTGGAAGAGCTTGCTTTAAGGGTTCACGCTTGGGATTTTCTGGACCATATAGTGGAAAGTCCTATCCCCCCTCATTGCGCTAGTACCCCGATTTTAGAGCAGGTGAAGAACGGATCTTGAAGGCTCCGTCCTCGTCGGGTAAATTGTCAGAATGCCTGAAGCTACTCCCTCACTTAGGGTCCACGTACCCCGTCGTGCCCTGGACCCTGCCCGGTGATGGCACAAAGCCGCCGGCTGTCCTCCTCGACAGTCCATGCCCCTTGTCACAATCCCCTGCGACCGGGGTCCAGCTCCTACCAGGCCCAGACCAACATCTGCCACGTAGTAGTCTCAAGGAGCCCTGCTCCAAACCTCCTCACACTTCCTCCAACGCTACACTGTCCTGCTCCTGACACTTCTGACCCCCCCTTAACCAACCCCCCAAGTGGGCGACCCTATTCCACTTAACCTGTCCACTGGTGTGTCTGGTGGATGTGATACAGAGCGTTCCTAGGATTTTGATTAGCTTGTTCTTGGCAACATCAAAGGTTAGGGACCCGTAACCAAGGAGGTGGATACTGCACAGAAGGGCAGATTGCACACTACCCTGTGACGTCCTGATCGGACAGGGCGTCACACAGTTATCGTTCATCGCTACTGGCAATCCTTGGTGTGTTTGCATGTGACAGCCATGATCAGACATACCACCCAGAGACACCATGCGGTTGGGAGAATAGCGTCCTATTGGTTCCTTAATTTTGGTCATGTGGGGTGCTGTCCCACAGGGAGTGCCAACTAACAAGGGAAAGACCTATTAGTAGGGGGGCTTGTTGTTCCTCCCACACTCTCTAACCCTCACTGATGATCTGGGAGGCTCTTGGTAAAAGTGGAGAACGGAAGAGTTGGCAAATCTCCCTACACCACTGGAGCCACCCAAATCCTTCTGAGAAGTAATACAGTGTGACTCCAGATTACTCTGTCTGTTAACAGAGTCAAAAGTCTGTATGGCCGGATTGATTGCTTACTACCATGGCCATTGATTGGCTGCAGCGGTCACTTGATGTTCCTATCTGAAGTGGCTTGGAGACCAGTTAGGAACCCCAGCAGCAGCAAGAGTGAAATAAAAAATAGACTCTGTGAGATAGAAAACCAATGTCCATGGTTGTTGCTTCCGTTTCTTATCTGATGTCTCATCTTCTCTTCCTTTGTCTGCACAACTCTGTGCATCGGTCACACAACATGTCCTGTCCGAAGACTACCAGATATTTGTTCTTTTCCACTACTTTTCAGGTGAGTAGATAAATAGATGAGTGGATAGATGGATGGATGGACGGACGGATAAGGCTGTGTGGGTACTGCGCAGGAGGGCAGATTGCACAATACCCTGTGACGCCCTGATAGGCCAGGGCATCACAGTTGTACATTATAGATACATTTCACTGTACTGCTGATGAATATATTGTTGTTGGTTGTTATCGTTTTGGTGACCCGAGTAGTCACTTCAGCTAATGAGGATAATCTTGTATTGTGGGCTGTATTCCAGCCTATACTCATTTTCTTCAGCTGTCCTTCAGCTCATGTTCGTAATCCCTTGTAAATAAACACTCACCCTGGTTTATCGTCAATTCTGTGACCTGCTCTGCATTGCGGTGGGCCCTTGGTTCATCGCTTCACGTATGTCATTTATTAAGGTTTGTAGACATTTTAGTGCATCCAGCCATAGAAGCATGCACCTGTTCACACTTGCTTTTTTCTGTTTGGAGATGCTGGTCATTTTTTATGGATGGATGGATGGATGGATGGATGGAGGGATAGATAGATAGATACTGTACATAAAGAAAGAGATAGATAGATATGTTAAGGATAGGATACAAGTGATCCCTTTCGATCTGACCGTTGTTCCCAATTAAAATGTCGTTTGTGCACAGCGAAAAAGAATAATAATTAATTGTAATCAATTATGACTCTTCCTCTCACGACAGGAGCTGAGGCAAAACTGAAATCATTATTCTTGGACAGCTAGACCACGAAGTAAAAGGGGTGTAAACAAAAGTTTTAGTCCAATCAAGTATCGTAGGTTGGGGCTTCATGACGTAGAGAGATCTGCACATCCTTCTTGGATTGGTCAGTCCAGGCTCCAGGAATTTCTTTTGTATATCGCCTCGGGTGTAGACCGGAAATGGCAGCCATCTTTAAAATTTCTTGTGCTGATATATACTGTGTTAAGGAACAAAGACATTCATAAATATATGTGTTAGTTTACATTTACTAAACTATATACCTGAGTCTATGAAATGGCTGAATTAAGTATTTTTATATACTCAATTCTTGTCCTCAACAGTCCCCCCTAAAGACTTACTTCTGCCATTTCTGAATTCTAAGGGTACTGTGTTCCCTTAGGAAGAGAGGTAGAAAGATCTGTTGAAAAACCTACCTAACTGAACGTTGAAACATGGGCGGAAAGGGGAAAGGGGTTTTCTTCACCGGTTTGAGACCAAGGACTCCTAAGCGAGTCCTCACCCTTTGTAGTTGGACTTTCCCATGTCTCAAGGTTCTCTAAGTCCTCTCTTCTAACTGTTCTGGCAATGCTGGTCTAAGACTGTACAGGGTTTTCTGAAAAGGATAAGTATGAGCAGAACGCTCAGTGCAGCTCTGGTTGATCAACCCTTCTACAATGCGAGGTGTGGATCCATAGATTTTTCTGCGGATTGGATCAGCTCCTCTAGTGTTGACTCATGGCTCTTTCTCGCTTGTCCTTTAGGATCAATCAGTCTCCTGACTGGAAACCATATGCTAATAGCTCTGATTTAAAATCTGGAATTGGAAAATACACCTGATTATCACACTATTCAGTCAATTATGTAAAAATATACATGTCTGTGCTAAACCAAAAAACATCTTACATAAAGACCTGTTTATTACGAAGAGACAACAAAACATATACATTTTATACACGATTTACTAGTTTCCACTTTTCTATAAAATATACACTTTTTGTAAACACATTTTTTTTACATACCACCTTCATGTGCTTCTCAACAATAATGTCGTTTTCTGCACTGGAATGCCTCTGACCAAACCTGGAGAGAAATTTACACAACACGCACAGACTTGCATACAACGTGCTCATGATATACATCTATAATCAGTCTGCAGTCTCTAAAAATGGGTAGAGCAGGTGCAGGGTGTTTCTGCGGATTCTTTACAATTCTCCTCCTCA
This sequence comes from Anomaloglossus baeobatrachus, assembly GCF_048569485.1. Classification (NCBI taxonomy): domain Eukaryota; kingdom Metazoa; phylum Chordata; class Amphibia; order Anura; family Aromobatidae; genus Anomaloglossus; species Anomaloglossus baeobatrachus. The sequence continues at coordinate 35,111,768 of NC_134356.1, read as the reverse complement.
CTTCATTCTAGGCACATGTCTTACAAGACTGGGTGAATCTGCCTACCTGAGTACTGAACCCTGGTGTCACCAAAGCACACACTGACAATTGTCTTTTACAGATGTTACCTGGGCCATCATTAAGAAGAGCTCTCATGGCAGAGAAAGCTTACCACCCTTTGTCCACAGACCTTCCTCAGTCAGCTGGCTCCCTGCATGTCACACTCCATTCCTTGTTGATTTGCTTGTTCCTGTAGGGATTTAAGAACACAAGGAGTGACAGAAGTCACTGACGTGACCGGTGTCACCGAGGCATGGTCTCTATGCATGGTGAAAGACTCTCAACTCTAGGCCCGTTCACTGCTTCTTGGTCAGCTGCACCTGTGCAGGGACCGCCATCCGATTCCATCAGCTCAGATCTAGACTTTCTTTCTGGCGTACCTAGCTTATTTGACAACAGGAAAAAATCTACAACCTCCATACACATCTAAAAACTCTTACCCACTCCTGTTCTACCCATCAAGAGAGGGCATTTAACACGTCACTGCCTCCTGTATCGATAAGAGGGGAGGGAGTGCTTTAAATTTAACTACCTCATGTGATGTAAACAGCAGCATATCCAGTGCAGAATCGACCACCATCTGGTTTCATCTATAAAAACAAAACTAAAAGAAATACAGATTAGATCATTCTTATAACTTTAACTCTGACCGTAATACAGTTAGTGGTCATCTATACTTCACATGACTGAAAATACTAAATAAATAAACAAATAAACATATAAGACAAGACTTTCCTATTTCAGTTAACAGATATACCTCTCATAGTAATCTAATAAACATAGCCTATGGGAAAAAGGTCAGCTTCAAAACCTATCTAAAAAAAAACAAGGAGAAAATTGTAGAGAAAATACCCTGACTATAAATAAATAAATTGCAAGTGCTTAATAAACAGGGTACTTAGTATATACATTTTTGCAAAAAGGTAAGAAGCTGTCTCACCTCGTCACGGTGTACCCATCTGAGACAGTCCCTAACCTACTAAAGTTAAAAACATATTCTGTACCTGACTTGTGTCATGTCAAAACTTCAATATGGATGGTAAAGTGGTTAGCTGGGTCCCAGATTAAATACACAGCAAAAAGTGAGAAGCAGGTAATTGTTCAGCCTCAGTATCAGGAGGGCTGCACCCCCAACTTGCATTAAAGCAAGATAACAAACAAAAAACACCAAAAAACTGAGCTGTGACAATTGTTCAATAAACATGCAACATTACAAGCATGTGAATTGCAGCCTCAAGACTAGAAAAAAACCAAGGAGAAAATTGTAAAGAAAATACCCTGACTATAAATAAATAAATTGCAAGTGCTTAATAAACAGGGTACTTAGTATATACATTTTTGCAAAAAGGTAAGAAGCTGTCTCACCTCGTCACGGTGTACCCATCTGAGACAGTCCCTAACCTACTAAAGTTAAAAACATATTCTGTACCTGACTTGTGTCATGTCAAAACTTCAATATGGATGGTAAAGTGGTTAGCTGGGTCCCAGATTAAATACACAGCAAAAAGTGAGAAGCAGGTAATTGTTCAGCCTCAGTATCAGGAGGGCTGCACCCCCAACTTGCATTAAAGCAAGATAACAGACAAAAAACACCAAAAAACTGAGCTGTGACAATTGTTCAATAAACATGCAACATTACAAGCATGTGAATTGCAGCCTCAAGACTAGAAAAAAAACAACTAATATGCCTGGTGCACTCTCGAAGAAACTGGAGAATATAATTAATACCTTATTCCCCCCTTGTTTAATTGTTTATTTACCAATATGGCAAAATTCAGAGTTTTTATACTGGTATTCCCTAAAAGAAAAATAAAACAGCAGGTAATAAATTAGCCACATACTAAAACTAAAATTGAACAAATACTAAAAATAACTGATATCTTACAACAATATACATTGCTGGGGAATTTTAAAACCTTACAATAAACAACACTGTATCCATAAAGAAAAGAAAAACCTTTCATAATAGAAATAACTGAGACATGATTAAATGACAGCTGTGAGTGGGTGACTAACCTGCAAAAATATATAAATTGTTTAGAAATAATCATAAATACAGAAAAGGTGATAGAGTCACAAAATAAAAATATATTGTTCAAATAAATCGTCATTAAAAAACAAAACAACACAGAAATTAAATCGCACATCCCATGAAATCTAATATTCCCTATTCAGGTATAAGCAGTAAACTAAAAATGTGAAATCCTGAACTCTAAGGGTTAAACCAAACTTACATCACTAGTGGGGAAAGACACATTCCATTCTTATCTCCAACTATTTATCAATTCAGTAAAAATTTCACTTAGTTATCTTTGACTTGCATGTATTGGATAGCTGAGTAAACAAATATACTATTTATACTTATTCAAATGTGTTAGTCATATATACCAGAGAACACCTCCCACCGGGGATGGGTGGAGAGGTTTGAACAAAGAGCCATTACGAGGGGCGTGGCTTATGAGGTGTACTGCCATCAGTGGGTGTAGCAAGACGGCTGCCACAGGAAGTTCCAGGCACCTGACTTCCGGGTGTAGCATCCATGTTGTGACTCCCTGGGTGTACTGGGAGTGGCTGGAACTACGTAGTAAACCAGGGATACTTTTAGTGCCTGTAAATTTGCATTCCAACATAAAAAGAGAGACTTGATTAATACCAGATATAATGACTTCTAGAGAAGAACAATGAGGCACAGCTAGAGAAAAACATTAGTAATTCTACAAACAGCAACAGACAGTGAATGGGGTCTTTGTTCTTCATTAGAAACTCACTAGAGATCAATATGGGTTACAGCCTGCCATCTAGTGGTAGTCTAACGATTTTACACAAGTTTTTACAATCTTTTATATATTTTCCAGCTTTTTTTTTTTTTGTAACTAGGGCGACAGCATTCTCAGCTCTTACTAAAAAAACATATTTATTTCTGAACAGAGTGTATACAAAGTGCTCTAATTGGACCGGCCGGCTCCAACCGGAATTCTTTCTCGCCTCGTTTGCGTATCGAACGCAAACAGTGACGCGCGTCTAAAGTGCAGGAGAATTCGCTAATTCCAACACCTTTAACTTAACTAAAATGAAATCCTTTCCTGCCTCGTCTGCTACACAGACAGTGACATGCGCCTGAACCGCAGGGGAATACGCTAATTCCACTTTAAGTTAACTGAACCCCTCCCGCCTCGTTTATTATCTATTCAATATTTAATATTTAATAAACAGTGGCTGTGTCATCTGCAACACAGGGGAATCGCTAGTTCTCATACTTCTGTTCAAAAAGAAACTCAATTGTAAATACTGAAAAACGCATGAACCCGTTAGTTTTTGTTCCAATCCAAACCAAATAACACTTGTCTTTCTTTCAAATCATTACAACTCCTTTGCTTGCTTTTGTTACACAAAGGCTGCTGTTACATCCTGTATGTTAGCCCACTGACCCCTCCTTTCTCCTCACTGCAAGCAGCTATGGGTATATGACACCTCCTTTCTCCCTTTCAATGCAAAGACGAAGGCAGTGGGGGATTGCTAACACACACTGACCCCCCTTCTCCTCCACAGAACAAAGACAGCAGCTGCGTCTGTGTGGGATCCGTTTCCTCTCCCTCTGCCTCTCTGCTGGGCACATGACCCCCCTTCTTCCTTGCTTCCTGCTCTCTTCTGTTCTCAGCGAAAGAATGTAGGCTGCGTAATTCGATCTCCGCTCTGTCTCTGTCTCAAGCAGCCGGTGGGCAATGGCCAACACACACTGACCCCCCTTAATGCTGCCCTCTCAGCTAAAGAATGTAGCTGCGTGAGCGAGTGACCCCCACCTTTTTCTTGCTTTCCTCTTAGTGGAGAAATGCAGGGACGTAGAGTTGCAGTCTGTCCCTGCTCAAGTAGCCAGTGGGGGACTGACCCCCCTCCTTTTTCTGTAAGAGACTGCAGGCACGCTGGGCTTCTCTCCACCATCTCTATAGCTAGCAACAGACAATTAACTCTTTGAAAAGTAAATCAGAGCGTAGAATCTACACTTTTACTATGAAGCTAAAACCTCCGTTCACAACTAGCAATAAAATAAAATAAACAAAAAACGGTCAGATCGTATGACCCACGGACCCTATGACGCTATGGGGTCTGGGTCCATCCCTTTGTTCTTAAACTACCGGCGAAAGATTCAGGCCCGCTAAGGGTCAATAGCGTCAACCCCTTCCTCAGTTCAGAGATCATACCTCTCGCCACAGATCGTCGAAATCACAGGTAGTACTCATATACATTATAAATGACACTTACCTGCGTTTTTGAGTGATCAGCTCCTATTTCGGCGGCCTGTGGGTACTAGGAAACGATCCCCTGGATCCGAGATAGAAGTACGGCCAATCTTTCTTACGGTGGATCTCAGCAGTGCCTCCAAGTGTTAAGGATAGGATACAAGTGATCCCTTTCGATCTGACCGTTGTTCCCAATTAAAATGTCGTTTGTGCACAGCGAAAAAGAATAATAATTAATTGTAATCAATTATGACTCTTCCTCTCACGACAGGAGCTGAGGCAAAACTGAAATCTTTATTCTTGGACAGCTAGACCACGAAGTAAAAGGGGTGTAAACAAAAGTTTTAGTTCAATCAATTATCGTAGGTCGGGGCTTCATGACGTAGAGAGATCTGCACATCCTTCTTGGATTGGTCAGTCCAGGCTCCAGGAATTTCTTTTGTATATCGCCTCGGGTGTAGACAGGAAATGGCAGCCATCTTTAAAATTACTTGTGCTGATATATACTGTGTTAAGGAACAAAGACATTCATAAATATATGCGTTAGTTTACATTTACTAAACTATATACCTGAGTCTATGAAATGGCTGAATTAAGTATTTTTATATACTCAATTCTTGTCCTCAACAGATAGATAGATAGATAGATAGATAGATAGATAGATAGATACCGTAGATAGATTCATTTTAGACTTTAGTGATAAATATGAATGGAGAAAAATTAGGTGTCTGGGCAAAAAAGTGGAAAATTAACAGGTTCATCTGATGCCATCTAAAAAGTCTTAACCAGACTTTGGAAATCCTCACTCTTTCTTATTATTTGGAGTCTGTGGAGACCAGACCTCAGCATTAGTTGGGATCTCAGCGGTCTGATCTTCATTAGATTGTTGTAGGTATCTTCAGGCCAATTGGAAAAAAAATCTCTCCAGACTAAGTAAAAGCTGATTGATGAAAGTCTCCCTCTTTCCCTCCACAGTTGTGTCTGTATCAGGAGAAGTTGTCACAGGATCGGTGAATGACAGATTGACCTTACCCTGTACGTATATGGTTCATACGTATCATCATCCCATGTGCTGGGGACGAGGTGAATGTCCAGGTTCTATCTGCCTGGCCTCAGGCAGAACACAGACAAGGAAACTAGAGTATGATCTCCAGCACTTCAAAGAAGGTTAAAAATATTTATTGAGGTTCTATTAAAAAAGATCCATCGATCATGAAAACAGTGAGGGGGGACACATTAAGAGAAATCCAACATGTTTCAGCTAGTAGAGCCTTATGCAATCCTTGAATAAGGCTCTACTAGCTGAAACATGTTGGATTTCTCTTAATGTGTCCCCCCTCACTGTTTTCATGATCGATGGATCTTTTTTAATAGAACCTCAATAAATATTTTTAACCTTCTTTGAAGTGCTGGAGATCATACTCTAGTTTCCTTGTCTGTGTTCTGCCTGAGGCCAGGGCAGCTCCGTGCACCTACACCGATCCTGACCTGGACTTTAGGAAGGGTGAGCTGAACTACTTTTTCTATTTTCTGTCAATGTCCAGGTTCTGGGTATAATACTGAGATCATCAGGACTGATGGCCAAAGAGTGATCTGGGATAAGTCTGACCGATATCAGCTACTGGGGAACATTAGTCAGGGGGACGTGTCCCTGACCATCACCGGGGTCACCAAAGAGGATGAAGGAACGTACTGCTGCTGGGTGGAGATCCCTGGACTATTCAATGACATGATAGAACAGGTGGAAGTGAAGATACAAGGTGAGAACTTTCATACTTTAGTGTCTTATATATTCTACTATTATTATCAGGAAAACCAGAGCTAACAACATTGGAAATAGCTATTTAGGGAGAATGAAGTCCTACCCCGAATCCCCCCCAGAAACACCCATGTGTGGATGGAAGGTATGGAAACTGCACACTTTTTCAGTAAATATCATTAATTCTCTAAGAGGCTAATGGAGAAACCCAAATACAACATGATGGCAGCCACATAGGGAATGAATGGAGAGTGGTCAATCATGTGCACTGCGCCCCATTCTACCAGCGATAGACGAACCCTGTTCTGCTGATCGGTAATATCATGTTCCAACAGGAAATCTCCTTTAATACGTAGGACCAAAATAAACAGTATCATTTTTTACTGGAATATAATATCATTATACTAAACTAAACAATATTATTCGGTTTTGTCTTGGAGCACAATGATATATGAAGGAGATATTCAACATAATGCAGATTCTACTTTTTAGGATATATACATACACTATGCATCAGGACACTGCGATTAATGAATACATGCTAAACATTTAAAATGTATTGTACATAGTAATTTTTTATCAAAAAAACGCAAAAGCCGTCCAACCACATCAAAGTGTACCTAACTATGGATGGTCCCTATTGTGGCACCCTTAAGGCTTTTGGTCGTCACAGAGTACAGTGTCTCATTTAAGGCACAGTAGTCATCCCGGGTATGGAAAGGTCAATGTCTGGTATGTCTCACTAAGGCTAGGTTCACATTTCCGTTAAATTGTATCAGTCACAATCCGCGGCTCTGGTAAACATAGACTTGTATCAGGCGAATTGTGACTGATGACCTTGCATTGCATCCGCTGCGCCGCGGTCAGTCATTTTTGGACTGATCGCCGGGCGGAAACAACGCAGAATGTAACATTTTTTGGGCCGTCAAAATTAACGCACCACGCAGGAATCCGTCGCAATCCGTCACGCTTGTAATGTATGTCTATGGTGCTGGATTCCGTCGTAATCCGTCTTACGACGGAATCCAGCTCTGGATTCCATCATGCTCTACTGAGCATGCCCAGCATGTTTGGCACACCCCCTGGGCTGTCCCAAAAACAAACGGATCATGACTGATCCGTCAAAAAAAACGGATGCACAGCGGATGTAACGGACGCGATGGATCAGTTTTTTCACAGGATTCCTGTGAAAGGAATCCTGTTAAAAACACATCCGTTGCATCAGTTGACATCTAAAAAATGACTGATCCGTTGCTGAAGGACCTGACGGATTTAAAACAACGGAAATGTGAACCTAGCCTTAAACCACATAGTCAGAGAATGAATCAGTAATTTTCTATTCATAACAGACAGCAGGTGCTATCCACTAATTAGAGCAGAGGTGATCACCATGACAACTGGAAAGTCCCTAGCTTGGTGACTCATCCAGAGGGAGGGGGAGCACAGCGAAATACACGAGCAAAGACAGAATAACATCAGATCAATCTGGGACACCGAACAACACAGTCATCCGAAGGGCGTGATTAAGAGCTCCTTTGGGTAGAATTGTCCAGGCAGGCTGCAGACACTGGGAGGAGGAGTCCGATACCGGTAGATCTTGTGGGACGGTGGAGTTCAACAGCGGTCGCCAAAAGAGAGCTTCATTGCTTCACCGGGATCGGCGCTACTACAGGGTGCAGAGCCCTGGGGAAAGTTATACTTAACGTTGGCGGCGAATATCTACAGGACAGAAAGATTTCAAGTCTCCCTTCCACTACCCAAATAGCTTGAGGCACAGTGATACGCGGAATCCAGGACTGAGTTCAGCGACTCGTCCCATAGCGAGAATCCACTTCACCTGCGACAGGGCTGGGACACTTAAACAATCAAGGGGGTCCACAAGGTCCTTTATGCCACGGGGATCGACACAGCGTATCTTAGAGAAGAAGAGACCAACAGAAACTGCCTTACCGGACCTAACCTCTGACCTACCCGGGATCGACCGGAGCTTCATCACGGCAGAGACCAGTACCTGGGTTGCAGCGTTGAACCAGTTAGTAAAGATCTGGAACCCGCACCTATTGACACTGACTCTGATTGCCGTCGCCCTGCGCTCCCGCGCTCCCAAGGACTGCTGTGCCCCCGCCATCCTCCCGGGGCCCGCTCCGCTTTGGGGAGCGATACCATCCCAGCTGCACCCAACATCTGCCCCGGTGAGACACCCAACATCTGCCTACCTTGCCGCATACCACAGGTGGCGTCATGATCATCTAGACATTCCTCACCGTGACCACCATCTTCCTTCCTATCTTTCTGTATGCCTCGGGGCAACAGAACCGGGCCAGGCCACCCCGTGCCAACGCAGAAGATCTGCACTCCCGGCCTGGTAATGAGTAGGTTAAGACACCTGCCCCATGGGGCGCTACACTATTACTACTGTCCTACTTCTCCATGTGCCAAACTAGGCCTCAACTGAAAGAGAATGTGAGAGCGAACCAGGCAGAGCTCACAATGAAAACCTAGTCTGGAAAAGATGGGTGGATTAGGGTGCTGACTGCTGAGCCCTGATGGAATTCCTCCCCCCCCCCCCCCCGATATTTACAAAGACAAAAAAAATATAGGACCTACACACCTTTAGTATTGATTTAATGCACAAATCTGCTATGTGGCTATTTATCTAATTTTTCAGGTCCTGAAGTTATAGAACAAACTACACACAGATCAACAATCCTTTCCAGCACAGTAAGCATCTCTGGCACAACACAAGTGACAGTAATTTATTTTCCTTTCCCTTTTCTCTTTCTCTCTTTCTTTCTTTCTTTTTCTTCCTTCCTTCCTTCCTTCCTTCCTTTCTTTCTTTCCTTTTCTTTCCTTTTCTTTCTTGTTTTCCTTTTTTTCTTTCTTTCTTTCCTTTCTTTCCTTTCTTTTCTTTTTCATTCTTTCCTTTTCTTTCTTGCTCTCTTTCTTTCCTTTCTCTTTCTTTTTCTTTTTCTTTCTCTTTTGTTCTCTTTATATCACTTTCCTTTTCTATCTTTCCTTTCTTTTTCTTTCTCTTTTTTTCTTTCCTTTCTTTCTCTTTCTTGTTTTCCTTTTCTTTCTTTTCTTTCTTTCCTTTTCTTTCTCTTTCTTTTCTCTTTCTTACTTTTTCATTCTTTCCTTTTCTTTCTTGCTCTCTCTCTCTTTCCTTTCTTTGTTTCTCTTTCGTTCTCTTTATTTCTCTTTTGTTCTCTTTTCTTTCTTTCTTTGTTTCTTTTTTCTTTCCTTTTCTCTCTTTCTTTCTTTCTTTCTTTCTCTTTCTTTAAATTTCTATCTTTCCTTCCTTTACTTCCTTTCTTTTCTTTCTGTTCTTTCTCTCTGTCTTTCTCTCTCTTTCTCTCTCTGTTTCTCTCTCTCTTTCTCTTTCTTTCTTCTCCACTATGGACTGTGTTGTTTTGTCATTTTCTTATCATTTTATTCACTCTCCTGATTCTATTTATTGATCTTCTTCATTCTTTCTGAATACAGGGCGTAACAGATTCATTCGATGTGGAAGTACAGAAAACAACTTCAATTGGAAACATAATTCGGGGAATATTAATCCTTCTTATTCCCCCAATGTTCCTTCTTATTTTTAAATGTAAGTCCGATTTCCTTTACACCTGGATTATTATTATTATTCTATTTATCGGGTAGATGTCGCCCCTGGCTCTCCTGCCTGAGGATCCCTGTAGTTGGTCTGTTACATAAGATAATACCAGTACTGCAGGAGCAGAGAATGGGAGAAGCTGTTACAGGTTTTACATTGGGACCTCAGTGTCGCAGTCCATGTGGTCAAAAAAACGCAACATTCATTTGGGATGGAGATGTCTAATTGAACAATTCACAAGCTCAATTTTCAACTTTGGAAAATATATCCTAACTCTCCATAGTGTCACCCTGCATTAAGACGTGGTCTGGAGTAGTACAGTGGAGTCACCAAAAGGTGGCAGCAGAGTAACGTCACACTGTACTAAGACATGACCCAAAGTAGTACAGCAAAGTCACCACAAGGTGGAAGGTGAGTAACGTCTTGCTGTACTAAGTCGTGACCCGGAGAAATACAGCAAAGTCACCAAAAGGTGGCAGCAGAGTAGTCAGAGTGCCGAGTCAGCAACAGGAAGTCAAAACAATGTACGAGGGGTGAACAAACTCAGAGTCAGAAGCAAGCAAAGGGGTCAGGAGCCAAACGGTAATAGAGAAAGCCGAAGGGAGAGACAGAGCCAAGTCAGGGACGGGAGCGTAAATCAAGTACTGAGAAGTCCAAACTATAAACAAAGGTATGACAAGCGGGACGGGGCTGGGGAAGGACAGACAGGCACAGGTTAGGCGGGAGATGGTGCACGGCAGGACAGATGGGTACCTCAACAGAGCTAGGTACACAGACTTTGAGACATAAACTATCACTGGCGCTGAACCAGAGGTGCAGCACCCAAATATAGTGTCCCGGAAACCAGAACGAGGCATGGAGAAATTAACTCCTGACATGACCAGGCCGAGCTGGAAGATACCACAGCGGCAGACATCGGCCTGGATCATGACACATAGCTACTGTAAAACTTTAACGTTTTGCCAGTGTGACTGAAATACGCTCCTTCTATGCCACTGGAACTCCAAATTAGTAACATTTGTTTTATCAGCGCTCGGGAAATCATTGCAGCACACACACTTTGTGATGTACTGAAAGTTTCTGCTGTATTACATCGTGTGACCAGTTTTTATAGTACCCCAAAAAAAGAAATAGCTCCTCAGAATTATGTACCAAAAAGAGCCGCAGGGGTGTGTATATAAATGTGAAGCTTCATATGACATCATTCAGTTATAAGACAAGATGGTTTCTATAAGAACAAAATGGATTGTATTCTCTCACACTCACTCCACACACAAATGCCCCATAGGGCTGAATATATTTATATTATTTATAAGAATGGCAGGATATTTGGATTGAAAGTCAACTTTAATGTTCTTCTTCCTCATTTCTCTTCATCCAGGTTGTTCCTTGCAGTCCTACTGATCAGAAGAGACTGGAGATGTATAATGAGCTTGATGATGATCGTTCAGAGAAAAATGTGAAATAAAATAAACATTTACCATTTGTCTGCTTAAAAAAAAATATTTACAGGGAGACTTGAGATTTGGCGCCTCTTGTATATGAATGAGTTTTTCGTTGAGCATTTCGATAACATAACGATATTGTCATAATCCATGTCTGGCTCAGTCGTCCCTGAGCCATGGCTACATAGATAAGGATGGTTGACCTTAGGGAGATCAACATCCAGCACCGCGGAGACACCATCACGTGTTTCTCAACGCAGTGATTCTAGAGCAATGCCCCCTGGGAAATATGCAAAACAAGGAAGCCGCGGAGACACCATCACATGTTTCTCAACGCTGGCAGGAAACTAGCCAGGTCTTTCACCGAGAAGGAACAACCACGGGAAGGGCAGTCTCCGGTCAAGGAGACCACCTATGCCAAAACATGGTATCCATCCACAGACAGCTGTTTCCCGGTGAAAGACCTGGCTAGTTTCCTGCCAGCGTTGAGAAACATGTGATGGTGTCTCCGCGGCTCCCTTGTTTTGCATATTTCCCAGGGGGCATTGCTCTAGAATCACTGCGTTGAGAAACACGTGATGGTGTCTCCGCGGTGTTGGATGTTGATCTCCCTAAGGTCAACCATCCTTACCTATGTAGTCTTCTACAAGACATTGCTCCCACTAGCCAGTTTCCTACTCCACACTGATGAGGGGCATATACCCTGAAACAGCTGTCTGTGGATGGATACCATGTTTGGCATAGGTAGTCTCCTTGATTGGAGACTGCCCTTCCCGTGGTTGTTCCTTCCCGGTGAAAGACCTGGCTAGTTTCCTGTCAGCGTTGAGAAACATGTGATGGTGTCTCCGTGGCTTCCTTGTTTTGCATGAGCCATGGCTGGTATCCCTTCTCTGGGTTACAGGTTTTTTAGTGGTTAATTTATTCTGCCTCGCGTCTGGAGTCATATCTAAAATAGAAGCGCTGATAGTGTAACACCAAAGGGACAGTCGGGTATATATAGAGAATATACACTCACCTAGTATAGTTGTGAAAGTCACAACTACTGATATGCATGAGATCCTGGCGTCTGCTGCAGCCCCACGTGGATAAACACTCAAAGAGATATATAGAAGGGGTTAAAGCCGCGCATCAGCCAAATATGAAACTGTAGAAGCGTTGATGAAGTATAATATTCTTTTTATTCCATCGGTCTACGCGTTTCAAGGTCAAAAAGACCTCTTCCTCAGGACCAGTACATCAACAAAAGGCATGGTATAGATTCAAACAGAAGGTATATATACAAGAGGTATGATAAGGGGACCGCCTCCTGATAAAAAACCAAGCGGGCAGGTCCTCTAACTGCATGACATAGCAAAAACACATAGTGCAATAAAACAACCAGAATGACATAAATGTGTACAAAATACACAATCATAACCTATATAAACCTAAAAAAATGTTTTTATTTAAATATCCATAGAAAAAATATAAATATAAAAGTCTTTAAGCGATAAAATGTTTGCAAAAAACTAAGTACCTCTATAGAGGCACGAACCTCACAATTGTGGTAGAAACATTCATGATAGTGACCTCATTTAGTGGTGTGAGCCATTACTTAGATAATAAAGGAGAGAAACAAAAAAAGAAAGAAAAGAAAATGAGGTTAAGTGAAAAAAAGGAAAAAAAGGAAAAATGGGGAGAAAATATATGTACTGCATGAAGTGAAACTCTGGACGGGTGACTAAAAATGCTGTGATAAGGAAAAAATAAAAAAGAAGGGAGCTATTGCCGTCTTAGCAATAAAACCCATGTGGGTGGATGTAAAAAAGTGAAATCTAAAGAGTAAAAAACTGAGTGGTCTTATATTGTTATTATTAAGTGTCAAAAATTGAAAAAAAGAAAAATGAAAAACAAGACATATTTTTTCATTAAAAAGTGTTACCAAAGATCATTTAAAAATTGATGTAATCGTGTCGTAGAAATCGGAAAAAAGATTTATTTATTAATACAATTAAAATGTGTTAAAAATGTTTTGTGAACAAATGGGGATATAATAAAAGGGATATAATAAAAAAGGTCCGTGATGTTAAAAACAATGTACAATCCAAAGCAAGTGTGCTCCAGGCTCAGAAGCAGGAGCTGTAGTGGAGCACAAAGGTAACATGAGTTTAGACCGTGGGAAAAAAGAATTTGCGCATGCGTTGCCAGGTGACTCGGGTGCAAGAAAGTTCAGACCGTGGGAAAAAGAAACAGTACGCATGCGTTACAAGGAAAAGCCGTACATAGTAAGTATTAAAAGTCCGGATGGGCTTATAAGTGACAAAAAAAGGGGGGGGAGCAACAAAAATGAAATGTATACTAATTCGGGACCCAAGAAGTTATATAAGACAGAGGCAAATCCGGGACGCAGTAAATAGAAATAGAATTAGAAAAATAGCAGGGACGATACTGATTAAAATATATATATATATATATATATAGGGCTAAAAAAGGGGGAGACTAAGAAATTATAAAAAATGTAAAATATATATATATATATATATGATACATATATATATATATACACTAAAAAATATATTCAATAAAAACATTTTCTTAAATCAATAAAACAAATCTGTGTCTTCGTTAAGACCCATAGGTTTCAATGTGTTTAACTTATATGTCCAGAATGTCTCTTTCTTGCTCAACATCTCATGTCTATTGGGGACATCAGACGGAATGTGTTCTATAGGGGTAATAGTAAAATTTGCCTTCTTGTCATGTAAAATGGTACAGTGACGGGAAAGCCCATGTAACAGGAAACCCGTTTTAATGTTATGTCTATGTGAGTTTAGTCTATTATGCAATGCCTGTATCGTTCTACCCACGTATTTTTTACCGCATATACATTCAATTAGATACATTACAAAAACTGATTGACAAGTCAAATGTCCTTTTATAGCAAAGAGCTCTGGTTCTCCCGCAGGACCAAACATCTTTCTTTTATGTGTGATGGACCGACAACATAGACATTTATTTGAGAAACATTTAAAGGACCCATTGGTAAATCAATCAATGTTTTATTCTCATAACCAGTAGCAGTCCTAAGTCTACTAGGTGCCACCATATTCCGAATGGTAGGAGCCCTTCTATATGTAATGCCAGGCTGACGAGGTATATTATTCTTCAGAATTGGATCACCCATAAGGATATTCCAATGTTTAGTTAAAATTCTTTTGATAGACAAATTATCCTGACTAAAAGTAGTGATAAAATTAGAAGTAAAATCATTTTCAGGCGTCAAAAGTGACTTTTTAATATTAGGTACAATTAAATGTTCCTGTTTCATGTCCCTCGTTTCCTTAAAAGCATTTTTTAAAAGTTTTTTTGGGTAGTCTTTCTCTATAAAACGATCAAATAAAATCTTAGCCTGTATTTTAAAATCATCATCCAAAGTGCAATTCTTTCTTATCCTTCTATACTGGTTTTTGGGGATATTAAGTAGCCATTTATCATAATGGCCACTATTAAAATGTATGTATCCATTAGTATCAACTTTTTTAAAGAATGTCTTTGTTATAATATGATTATCCTTATGGGAAATAGAAAGATCTAAAAAATCAATTGTTACATTGTTCATTACTGGGGAAAAAACCAAACCCCAATTATTATTATTATTATTATTATTATTATTATTATTATTATTATTAATAGATGCAGTAAAATCCAGTATGTTATTGTCCCTATTGTCCCAAATAATAAACAGGTCATCTATATACCTCTTATAGAAAATAATGTAACTTTTAAACATACTATTTTGGATGAATAAAAATTCAAACACGCCCATAAATAAATTAGCATACGTAGGTGCTATTTTACTACCCATCGCGGTCCCAAGGGTCTGTTGATATAAAACATCTAAAAAAGTAAAAAAAATATTTTTGAGAATAAAACTCATACTCTGCAGAATAAATTTTTTTTGTAGCGATGGGAGTCTTGAGTCACTGTCAATAAATAAGGAAAAACACTCTAGCCCAAGATCATGATCAATATTAGAATAGAGGGAAGATACATCCATGGTCAAAAAATAATAAGAGTCTTTCCATTGAATATTTTTAATCAAAGTGATTAATTGTTGTTAGGGCCAGGTGGACGGGCGGACCCAGGAGGTGGATCCACTGGGCCGAACACCTTACTGAAGGCAAGGGGTCCGGTAGCCGGAGCACTACGGGTAGCAGGACAGTCCGTGCAAAAGAGTGGAATGGAGAAGTCCCTGGGACCACGGAGTCACTGATGGTAGTCCGGGTGATGGAGCTCAGGTTCGGAGGCCGAGATGTTGTCAGGCAGAGTCCGGAACCGATGGAGCGAGAGGACGGGTCACCACAGGGATCAGAGATGGTACGGACTGACGGGATGGCAGATAGTCAGCGTTCGGGGTTCGGGAATCGGCAGGACCGGATGGCGAGGCAGGAGCGGCTCTAGGAGAGAGAGAGGTAAGTATATCACAGAGACACAAGGAGACCTGACTCCTAGCTTAGGAAACACGAAGAACAGGCCCCGCCCACTTGGACATTAAACCCCTTTATACCCTGTACCTGTGTGTTCAATATCCTGTCTGTGGACGCTGGCCCTTTAAGAAAGGGTCAATGACCGCGCGCGCGCCCTAATGCGCATGCGCGAGGCCCGGGTGCCAGAAGCCAGGGCAGGAAGCGGCGAACAGGAGGCAGGGGGGCCGGGCTGGAGCGAAGCTGCCGGCGGACACTGGGAGCGGGGACCGGGACGCCTGGGGATCATAGGTGAGGAGGCCTGGAGGCTGTGGAGCGGTGGACGCCGGACAGAGGAGCCGGGGAGCGAGCCAGGGAAGCCGGGGAGCGTGGCAGGGGAGCCGGGGAGCTGGACAGGGGACCCGGGGAGCGTGACAATTGTGTAGAGTCTCTCAAAAAACTATTGAGATTCAGCACATGGATATACATAATTTTATCAAGATAAGCTGCTAAATTTGAGGTAAGTGAATCAATCCCAGAAATAATGGGTCTCCCGGGCGGCTTAAACAAGTCCTTATGGATTTTTGGAAGATGGTACATAAAGGCCATTTTGGGGTTTTTTACCTGTAAGAATTTTTTCTCTTTATCATTAATAATATTATTGTCAAATGCTCTAGAGATAAGATCATAGTGCTCCAATACAGCCTTATCATATTGTGCTATTTCACATTTGCGATATTGCAGAGGATTTGAAAGAATATTGTAGGCTTCACACACATAGTCATCCCTATTTTGAACGACAATGCCACCTCCCTTGTCAGCCGAACGTATAACAATGTTAGTGTTATTCTTCAATGTAGAAATGGCAGCTTTCTCCTCCCTACTAAGATTCCACTTGATATTGTGGTTATTTTTTTACATTATCTGCATATAGGAGTTTAAAATCGTCTAGAACTAGATCACAAAATGTTTTAATATGATGTCCTTTACTAGCTGTGGGGTACAAAATAGATTTAGCTCTAACATTAGCATGAAAAAAATCAATATGTCTCAACCTATTATCATTACAAGTATCCACCCGGGCATCCACCTGTGTCAAATCTGCATTAGTATTCGTATCTTTTTTCATTAAAAAAATGCCTTTTCAGAGTAAGTTTTTTTATAAAAGTTTGGAAATCAAGATAAAGATCAAAATCTTTAGAGCGTGAAGAAGGGCAGAAAGATAAACCTTTGTTAAGAACTGAGATTTCATTTTTGGTAAGAATATAATCAGAGGGATTAAAAATACTACCCATACCTCTTACATGATTTTCTTTCCTTTTTTGCTTATGTTTGAGTCCGGCTCTATTTCCTCTCGTGCACTTTTTCTTTTTGTAGATTTTGGAGTGGGATATTGCATTTTTGGATCCCTGTTGAAATTTGTGGCAGACGGTAAAAAAGGCAACAGATGGGGCTTTTTTATTGCTGTTATCAATAGTGATCATGTTTTTAATAGTGTCAATATCTATATTGGTTTGAACCGTTTGTGTATCCTCTATGGTATTAGTATCTATCTGAGAGGTTGGAAGGGGTAAAAAATCATCATGTATGGTTAGATCCAATAGATCTATAAAATCTCTTTCACTATCCATTTCCTCAAAAACCGGTAGCGGTTCTGGTATACTTGAGGCAATGGTGGATCTTTTTTGTCTAATTTTCTCTATCTGACTTTTGATCTGAGCTAATTGTTTTTTAGTCTCTTCAATGTTTATGGTTTTAGAGATTATTTTCTTTTTATCCCCATTGTTAATGGTGACCTTTTCAGAAATTTTATTAGTTGCACCTGAAGATGATATTGTGGTGCTGGTATTGTTCCCTATTTTGGTAATTAGGGAGGAAGACAACTCCATATTAGGTAAGGGGTCCTCAATCCCATTGGTTGTTCTAATGTCTTTTTTTGAAGGATTATTAAGATGTGTATCTGTATTTTTCCCCCCCAGATTATCTCTGGGTTTATGGTACTTACTATTGAAAAAAATTCCTATTGGAACTATTTCTTCTTTTAGGGTTATTAAAAGCTGGGGTAGGGATATCATAATCAGTATTACCATTTTTACTATCAGGATGGTTCTTATCAAAACGGTCCCTTTGCAGTTTTTTGCATTTTCTCATAAATTGAGTCATGTTCAAGCTGGACTAATTTAGTATTAATCTCAGAATTCAAACGTCTAAAATCAGGATGAAAGTCATAGCAGGACAGATCATTGTACATCTCAGCAATAGAAGCTGTAGCAGCCTTCACAATTGCTGATCTTTTTTTGTATAAGCAAGAAATCATACCTTGCATACAATCATGCAGAATATTTTCCCATTCCTTCGTGAAGACCAAATCCTTAGGGAAGGAGGAGGTGCGGTTGATCCTCAAACCTCTAGGACAAAGTTTTTCTTCCAGATAAATGGATAAAAATCTTGCATCAAGACCAAATTGTAGTTCTTCTTTTAAAAGTTCCTTGAGTCGAGAAAATAATTTTTTCATATTCCCTGTCTCTTCTTCAGTAAAGGGGATAGAGATATCCAAATCACATGTCAAAGATTCCTGTGCTCCAACAGTCTGTAAAATAAGGCGTTCTCTGGATGAAAGCCTTTGGTTGAAATATTCCTTAATGGTAGTTACCTCCGCAGCTCCAATATCCAAGGGGAGTAGGTCAAGCCCAATCCAAAACAGTGTATATCTAAGGGCTCCGCCACACATCCGTGAAAACCACGTCCGTGTAAAACGGGCCGTTTTTCGGGTCCGTTTTCCGTTTTTTAGGTCCGTTTTTATGGTATGTGTGGCCTGCGTGTGTATCCCGTATGCTAGCCGTATGTGCGTGTGGAATGTCCGTGTGTGCGTGAGTGAAATAACTGACATGTGTATGTGTTGTCCGTGTGAAATGTACGTGTGTGATGCAAAATGTCGTTACTACATGTCGGAAGACAGAGTAGTGGGATAAGAATGAACTCGGGTGAACTTCACCCGACTTCATTGTCATGCCACGGCTCTGTCTTTGTGCCGTGTACTGATTAGCGGTCACCTGTGAAGGATTCACCGGTGACCACTAATCCCCCGAGTGACTGAAGTGTCCCCCCCTCTCTCATACTCACCGTTCCCCGATCACCGGCGCTGCACGGCGTTCACACTGTTCCGGCGGCTTTTTCTAATTTGAAAAAGCCGGCCGCCCATTACTCAATCTCGTATTCCCTGCTTTACCCGCCCACCGGCGCCTATGATTGGTTGCAGTGAGACACGCCCACCACGCTGAGTGACAGGTGTCACACTGCACCCAATCACAGAAGCCGGTGGGCGTGTCTATACTGTGCAGTAAAATAAATAAATAAATAATTAAAAAAACCGGCGTGCGGTTCCCCCCCCATTTTAATACCAGCCAGATAAAGCCATACGGCTGAAGGCTGGTATTCTCAGGATGGGGAGCTCCACGTTATGGGGAGCCCCCCACCCTAACAATATCAGTCAGCAGCCGCCCAGAATTGCCGCATACATTATATGCGACAGTTCTGGGGCTGTACCCGGCTCTTCCCGATTTACCCTGGTGCGTTGGCAAATCGGGGTAATAAGGAGTTATTGGCAGCCTATAGCTGCCAATAAGTCCTAGATTAATCATGTCAGGCGTCTAGGAGACACCTTCCATGATTAATCTGTAAGTTACAGTAAAAAAACACACACACACCAGAAAAATCCTTTATTAGAAATAAAAAACACAAACAAATTCCCTCATTACCAATTTATTAACCCCGACAAACCCTCCATGTCCGGCGTACTCCACGGACCTCCAGCGTCGCGTCCAGCTCTGCTGCATGGAGGTGACAGGAGCAGCAGAATACACCGCCGCTCCGGTCACCTCCACGCAGCTAATGAGATGAGTAGCGCGATCAGCTGCTGTCACTGAGGTTACCCGCAGTCACTGGATCCAGCGGTGGCCGCGAGTTACCTGACTGACAGCAGCTGATCGCGCTACTCATCTCATTAGCTGCGTGGAGGTGACCGGAGCGGCGGTGTCTTCTGCTGCTCCTGTCACCTGCATGCAGCAGAGCTGGACGCGACGCTGGAGGTCCGTGGAGTACGCCGGACATGGAGGGTTTGTCGGGGTTAATAAATTGGTAATGAGGGAATTTGTTTGTGTTTTTTATTTCTAATAAAGGATTTTTCGGGCGTGTGTGTGTTTTTTTACTGTAACTTACAGATTAATCATGGAAGGTGTCTCCTAGACGCCTGACATGATTAATCTAGGACTTATTGGCAGCTATGGGCTGCCAATAACTCCTTATTACCCCGATTTGCCAACGCACCAGGGTAAATCGGGAAGAGCCGGGTACAGCCCCAGAACTGTCGCATATAATGTATGCGGCAATTCTGGGCGGCTGCTGACTGATATTGTTAGGGTGGGGGGCCCCCCATAACGTGGAGCTCCCCATCCTGAGAATACCAGCCTTCAGCCGTATGGCTTTATCTGGCTGGTATTAAAATGGGGGGGGACTGCACGCCGTTTTTTTTAATTATTTATTTATTTATTTTACTGCACAGTATAGACACGCCCACCGGCTGCTGTGATTGGGTGCAGTGTGACACCTGTCACTCAGCGTGGTGGGCGTGTCTCACTGCAACCAATCACAGCCGCCGGTGGGCGGGTAAAGCAGGGAATACGAGATTGATTAATGGGCGGCCGGCTTTTTCAAAAGAGGAAAAGCCGCCGGAGTTTTTATAACAGCCGTGCAGCGCCGGGGATCGGGGAATGGTAAGTATGAGAGAGGGGGGAACTGACCGACAGACAGCTAGAGGGACAGACAGACATAGAGACCGACCGACGGACTCAGGGAGAGAACGAAACATAAAAAGAAAAAAGACCGACATCACATGAAAAAAGCACAAAACATACAGGGAACAAACAGAGATGCGTCCGTGTCACTCGGACGTGCGCACAGTCCCATTGACTTTCATTGGGTCCGTGCTGCGTGTTGCGTGAATAAAACGGACATGCTGGCGTGAGACACGGACCAAAAAACGCATCACGGAGACGGACTCACGGACATAACCAAAAACGCAATTGTAACCGCAGAGATATAGTAACATTGGTGCACGTTTGGCCGTGTCTCCAGTATACACGGAAACGGACCAAACACGCACGTGTTTCACGGATGTGTGTTTCAAGCCTAAAATAGAAGCGCTGTTAGTGTAACACCACCTCATTTTCTTCATCTTCACCTCATTTTCTTTTCTTTCTTTTTTGTTTCACTCCTTTATTATCTAAGTAATGGCTCACACCACTAAATGAGGTCACTATCATGAATGTTTCTACCACAATTGTGAGGTTCGTGCCTCTATAGAGGTACTTAGTTTTTTGCAAACATTTTATCGCTTAAAGACTTTTATATTTATATTTTTTCTATGGATATTTAAATAAAAACTTTTTTTAGGTTTATATAGGTCATGATTGTGTATTTTGTACACATTTATGTCATTCTGGTTGTTTTATTGCACTATGTGTTTTTGCTATGTCATGCAGTTAGAGGACCTGCCCGCTTGGTTTTTTTATCAGGAGGCGGTCCCCTTATCATACCTCTTGTATATATACCTTCTGTTTGAATCTATACCATGCCTTTTGTTGATGTACTGGTCCTGAGGAAGAGGTCTTTTTGACCTTGAAACGCGTAGACCGATGGAATAAAAAGAATATTATACTTCATCAACGCTTCTACAGTTTCATATTTGGCTGATGCGCGGCTTTAACCCCTTCTATATATCTCTTTGAGTGTTCGCTCTGGAGTCAGGCTGCAATATCCTGGCGCTGCTCCTCCTGAACGTTGCCAGTGATATTTCCTGCTCAGCTGTGTTATCGTTGCCATGAGTGACCTTTGTTCTGTCCTGACCCGTCCTGACCTCTGTTTTCCCTCTGATTCGATCTGACCTCCATTCTCCATCCTGACCCGACCTGACCTGTTCTCCCCAGCTTGTCCTTGTCTTCACTATCTCCCCTCTGGGCCCGAGTCCTCTTCTGTTCATCCGTCCCGCTTCCTGACTCACCGACCTCTTACCTGTATCCTCGTTCCTGTCCTCCCCTCCGTCTCCCTCCTCTCCTGTTTTCTAGACTTCACGGCTCCTGACCCTTGGAATTTACTTGACTACGTTTTGCTCATTCCTGTACTATAGACGAGACCTCTGTTGCTGACCCGGCTTGCTGACTACTCTACTGCCCTTTACTGGGTTGTCTGCTTACTGCTCTCTTAGGTTAGCCTCAGTGCTTTCCTTCAGTGTAGAGTCACATATGACTAGACTTGTTTACTACCCTATCGCCCCCTAGTGGTTGGTCTGCTTACTTATGCTACATCCCTAGCTTGCTGCAGTGCTCCTGTAGCGCCCCTGACCTGGTCAGGCACCACTGAGTACTGCACCCATGCTGGGACACTGCTTCCAGGTGATTCCAAAGGCCAGAATGAGGTGTGTATGCACAGACACATAGCAACCAGGTCTCCCACACCATTAGAGGGGACCCTTGGGGAGCCTCTGAAAGAGGCTAGCCTTCAATTCTTATCAAGGGGTGTAGTGGAGGGCCTGGAAACTAAGGTTGCAGAGGCTGTCAGAAAAGAAGGGAGGAGCAAGTGAGTCTGTGAGCAGTGAGCGTGGTTGCTAAGAGACGCAGTCGTGCAGACACGCTAGTCAGACCCTGCACGTGTGGTAGCTGTTAGCGGGGGGAGAACGGGTACCAGAAAGTCAGTCAGGAAGACACCTGAAGAGAGGCAGTCGAGTACGGGGACTGCTGGTGACTAGGCACGCACGGGGCACAGGTCCCAAGAGTAGACATCCATTTACTGATCTGCTAAACCTGCCGGTGAGGGGACTAGAGGTTCCTCACCAACTATACAGAGTTCGAGCCTCAGCAGCAACAAGGGAACCCATAAGGAGATAGAGCCAGAAGCCATCTCACCTGGTCCACGCTGCCGGCAAACGGGCCAAAGAGGGGAGAAAAGGCAGTAGCGACTTCCCTGGATGAATCCCACAATACTTCAAGTCAGGGGTTATCCGAAACAAAGAAGTGCTAGGAAGGCGAGTTAATGGTTACCCTTAGATCGGCCTGAAGGAGTTCCTGGTTCCACATGGTATAATCTCAGCATCGCCCGGGTACCTCACAAAACATCTTAAAGTGAGTAAAGAACCGTTGCAAGACATTTTGGACAGAGACTGAGTTATTCCGGGACCTGTTGTACTACACACACGAGCCCCTGGGGCCAGCCTCACTCACTGGAGGCCACACCATCCGACTGCAGACTCCATCAGCCCCAGACGCTCATTAAAGGTGCAGTGGCGGTCACCCAAATCCCTGACCGCAAACCGTGAGTGGCGTCACGACTCATATTCATACAAAACCGACATACCTGTGGCCAGAAATACCATAGTGGAGACCCTGTGGCGTCCCTGAAGGTGGAGTGATGTCCCTGAGGCGACTGCTGCAGGTGGGCAACACACTCCTATAGTACAGAGTGACAGATATGAAGGGCTAATTTTTTTCTCCTAATCCCAATTGTCGATTCACTGGACTAAACATTCAGAAAAGACCTTTTCACATCTACATAATTATTTATGTTATTTTCTGGTAAAAAACAAAGAAACAAACAAAACAGTGTCTAAGCCTTTTCTTTTAATCATCGATGTTCCCACTTTGACTGGCTCCTAAGGTCAACTACACTGTGTGCAGAATTATTAGGCAAATGAGTATTTTGATCACATGATACTTTTTATCCATGTTGTCCTACTCCAAGCTGTATAGGCTGAGAGCCAACTACCAATGAAGTAAATCAGGTGATGTGCATCTCTGTAATGAGGAGGGGTGCGGTGTAATGACATCAACACCTTATATAAGGTGTGCTTAATTATTAGGCAACGTCCTTTCCTTTGGCAAAATGGGTCAGAAGAGAGATTTGACGGGCTCTGAAAA
The DNA here is from genome assembly GCF_048569485.1 of Anomaloglossus baeobatrachus. Lineage (NCBI taxonomy): Eukaryota > Metazoa > Chordata > Amphibia > Anura > Aromobatidae > Anomaloglossus > Anomaloglossus baeobatrachus. The sequence goes on along the minus strand of NC_134356.1, from coordinate 35,088,273 downwards.
GTCCATATTGTGAGATGTCTTGCAGAGGGATGCAGCAGTCTTGAAATTGCCAAAATTTTGAAGCGTGATCACCGAACAATCAAGCGTTTCATGGCAAATAGCCAACAGGGTCGCAAGAAGCGAGTTGGGCAAAAAAGCGCAAAATAACTGCCCATGAATTGAGGAAAATCAAGCGTGAAGCTGCCAAGATGCCATTTGCCATCAGTTTGGCCATATTTCAGAGCTGCAACGTTACTGGAGTATCAAAAAGCACAAGGTGTACCATATTCTGGGACATGGCCAAGGTAAGGAAGGCTGAAAAACCACCACCTTTGAACAAGAAACATAAGATAAAACGTCAAGACTGGGCCAAGAAATATATTAAGACTGATTTTTCAAAGGTTTTATGGACTGATGAAATGAGAGCGACTCTTGATGGGCCAGATGGATGGGCCAGAGGCTGGATCAGTAAAGGGCAGAGAGCTCTACTCCGACTCAGACACAAGCAAGGTGGAGGTGAGTACAGGTATGGGCTGGTATCATCAAAGATGAACTTGTGGGACCTTTTCGGGTTGAGGATGGAGTGAAGCTCAACTCCCAGACCTACTGCCAGTTTCTGGAACACAACTTCTTCAAGCAGTGGTACAGGAAGAAGTCGGCATCGTTCAAGAAAAACATGATCTTCATGCAGGACATGCATCCAACTACTCCACAGCGTGGCTGGCCAGTAAAGGTCTAAAAGATGAAAAATAATTACATGTCCCCCTTGTTCACCTGATCTGAACCCCATAGAGAACCTGTGGTCCCTCATAAAATGTAAGATCTACAGGGAGGAAGAAAAAAAAGTACATTGTCACGAACCACCGGGGGGGTCACTCAGAAATCCCCCGCGCTGGCTACCAGTACGTCACGATCGGGGGGTAACAAGCAGGAGTCACCCCTCCTTTATACCTCCCGACCGACAGACAGAGCACGTGACGCGCTCTCTAGCGCCCCTCTTATAGTCAGGCCAATTATGGAATTGCCCGACAATAAGCAAGGAGGCCGCTATACTACTTATGCCGATTAGTGAAGGGTCCCCGGTGAGAGTAGGGTATATATTCCCCCGACCTCCGCGGGCGGAATATATAATATCTTCCCGAGTCTCACTGGCCTCCCCACAATAATCCTTGGCACAAACTCGCTGCCACCAACCGATTTACGGTAACTATTAGCCGAACACACAGACGTGGGATTCAAGATCGAGATAACAGAACAGCCCAAGATTAATTATATAATTTAATCAGCCTAAAGCACACTAGAACTACAATATATACAATAGGGAATCTACAGAATATACAGTTATGTCAGAGTACAGTTACAATCAAAGCATGGGTTACAAACAGGCATACACAGTTCCAGCAGTTACCTTGTTGCGTCTGGCCACAGGGGGGCGCTGTACCCAGGTTTCTAGGATCCTTCCCACAGATGTTTCCTACACGTGCCCCCAGCGAAAAGAACACTGGAAAATGGCCGAAGTAGGGTTATCAACCTGGGCAAATCCAGGTCCCCTCCTACCTTAGTGACCTCAGAGGGAGCACTGCTCCACCCCTGGCTTGAGTTATGGACAATCCACAACATGGAATATGGGCCATAACTTTGCCTGGGAGCGTCGTAGGCGGACGCCAATGCTCTCATTGTGACAGTTATGAATTTAGCTACAGAACGAGGGGACTCATGACCTGTCTGCCAGTTCCCCATTGGCTGATATCACGCCTGGGGCATTTCCCAATGTCCTGCTCCCATAAAAAGGGTGTGCCAGCATCGTCCGCATGCGGAGACACCATTTTTATGGTTGCCATATTTATCGGAAATATGGCTTGCGAGATATGAACCATTTTTTACTGGAGTCGTTCTGTCTGGCTATTTCCATAGCCTTGCTAACTAGCTAGCAGCCCCCACTACAGGGTCACGGCAGGGAGTCATCCTGTGTCCATTGTCCCTAAGCCACCTAATTTCCATATCACAGGACATGGCCATGGAGGTGTAAGTGGAACACTGAGAACAAGAAGGGAGGGGGCACTGCCAGGGAGGGATGAGCGATTATGACTGGAGTCATAATTCATCTTCCTATCCCGGGATTTGCCTCACACCTCCCCCCTTTTGAGGGCGCTAGGGGGCAGCACACTCCGGTGTTCCCCCGTGCGCCCGTCCGCGACCTCTCCTTGTCGGGACAGCCCGTCTGCGTTACCGTGGTCACGGCCCCTTTTGTGGCGAATGGTGAAGTTGTATTGCTGGAGCGCAAGGCTCCATCGCAACAATCGCCCATTCGTCCCAGAGACGGTGTGCAACCAGCTGAGGGGATTGTGGTCCGTCTCCACGATGAAGTGGCGCCCGTATAGATAGGGTTGCAGACGCTGCAGGGCCCACACTATGGCCAGGCACTCCTTCTCCATCGTGGAATAGGCAACTTCCCTTGGTAACAGCTTCCTGCTCAGGTACAAGACTGGGTGCTCTTGGCTCGCAGAGTCCACCTGGCTGAGCACCGCACCGAGGCTGAAGTCACTGGCGTCGGTCTGTACTACAAACGGCCGCGTGAAGTCGGCTGCCTGTAGCACGGGCGGGCTGGACAGGGCGTCCTTTAGGGCCTGGAAGGCTGTCTCGCAGTCCATTGTCCAATCGACTGCAGAGGGCAGCTTCTTCTTGGTGAGGTCCGTCAAGGGCTTTGCCAGGCTACTATAGCGTGGAACAAACCTCCTATAGTACCCGGCGGTCCCCAAGAAGGACATCACCTGCTTCTTGGTCCTGGGGGTGGGCCAGGATGCGATGGCCTCCACTTTCTCAGGCTCGGGCTTCAGTGTTCTCCCACCTACCCGGTGACCGAGGTACTGGACCTCGCTCATGGCCAGCTGACACTTTCCCGGCTTGATGGTCAAACCTGCCCGGTGGATCCGCCTGAGCACCTGTGCTAGATGCTCTAGGTGGTCCTCCCAGGTGGGACTGAAGACGGCAATGTCATCCAGGTACGCGGCCGCGTACCCTTCAAGTCCCTTGAGCAGCGTGTTGACCATCCGCTGGAAAGTGGCAGGGGCATTCCTCATCCCGAATGGCATCACCGTGGACTCGTATAGTCCAAATGGGGTAATAAAGGCAGAGCGTTCCCTGGCCTTGCGAGTCAGGGGGATCTGCCAATATCCCCGGCTCAGATCCATGATGGTCAGGTACTGAGCCCCGGCCAACTGATCGAGCAGGTCATCGATGCGTGGCATTGGGTACGCATCGGCGACCGTGACCGCATTGAGCCCCCTGTAGTCCACGCAGAACCGAGTGGTTCGGTCCTTCTTAGGGACGAGGACTACAGGCGAGGCCCAAGCGCTGTTGGATGCCTGGATCACCCCCAGCTTCAGCATCTCGTCAATCTCCTGGCGCATGTGTTGCTGCACCTCCAGGGAGACCCGATATGCTGAACGCCGGATCGGGGGATGATCCCCAGTGTCCACGTGATGGACAGCCAAGTCAGTCCTTCCGGGCTGGTTGGTAAACAACCCCCGGAAGGGGGGGAGGGTGGCCCACAGCTGGGACCGTTGGTCTTCCAAGAGCTGGTGGCCTACCTCCACATCCTCAATGGATCCGCCTGCCCTAACCTGGGCTAGCATATCCAAGAGGGTTTCCGCTTCTCCCTCCTCGGGCAGGTTGCACACGGGGAGCGCACATGCCTCCCGCTCATGATGTGCCTTCATCATGTTCACATGGAAGGGCTTCCGCCTTCCACGGGCAGGGTCCAGGGTGACCAGGTACGTTACAGGGTTGAGCTGCTGGTACACGAGGTATGGGCCTTCCCAGGCTGCCTGAAGCTTGTCCTGTGGTACGGGGACCAGTACCCACACCTTTTGACCCACTTGGTAGGTCCTCTCACAAGCGTTCTGGTCGTACCAACGCTTCTGATCGGCCTGGGCTTGAGCCATATTGTCGTGTACCAGTTGCGTCAAGGCCTGCATTTTGTCCCGGAAGCGCATGACATACTCGATAACCGACACTCCAGGGGTGGCCAAATCCCCTTCCCAAGCCTCTTTCACCAGAGCCAGGGGGCCCCGCACACGTCGCCCGTACAGGAGCTCAAACGGTGAGAATCCTGTTGAGGCCTGTGGAACCTCCCGGTAAGCAAATAACAGGTGTGGGAGATACCGCTCCCAGTCACGCCCATGGGAGTCGACCAACATCTTAAGCATCTGCTTTAAGGTGCCATTGAACCGCTCGCACAGGCCATTAGTCTGTGGATGGTACGGGCTGGCCACCAGATGTCGCACCTGGACTTGCTTACAGAGGGCCTCCATCAGCTGGGACATGAATTGGGTCCCCCGGTCAGTGAGCATTTCCTGGGGAAAACCCACTCGGGAGAAAATCTCCAGCAATGCGGTGGCCACCTTGTCAGCCCGAATGGACGACAAGGCCACTGCTTCTGGGTACCGGGTGGCATAGTCCACTACCGTCAGTATGAAGCGTTTCCCGGAGCTGCTGGGGATGGCCAGCGGGCCGACCAGATCCACAGCCACCCTCCTGAAAGGCTCATCGATGATTGGCAGAGATACTAGTGGGGCTTTGGGGCGTGGCCCCGCCTTCCCCACTCTCTGACAGGTTTCACACGAACGGCAGTAGGCAGCCACATCGGCCCCCATTTTTGGCCAGTAGAAATGCTGGTTTAACCTGGCCTTGGTCTTAGCGATCCCTAGGTGTCCGGCCATCGGAATCTCATGTGCGATCCGCAACAACTCCGTCCGGAACGGATAGGGTACCACCAACTGTCGGTCCCTGGGCCACGCCTCCGGTGAACCCTGCTGGACCGTGGCCCGGTACAGCCGTCCTTGGTCCCAGACCACTCGCTCCGGGTCCGAGTCCAAGGGAGGCTGTGCCGCCTGCTCCTTAAGAGCTTTCAGGCTGTCGTCAGCCTCTAACGCTGCCTGAAACCCCTGACTAGATGTGGCCAGAATCGACGAGACTGTCACATCTTCAGTCAGTACCCCGGGACCTGTGTCCTGGCCTCCACCTGACTCGGCTGCCACTTGGTCAGAAGGGGAAGAGCTATCGGACCTCCGGGAGGCCCCTTGGCTTCCAGCACTCCCACTGCGGGTGACAGCGGCCACAGCCGCTGCGACCGTGGGTCGTGCCTGCTCCTCCTCCGTTCCTGACCAAGTCGCCGGTTCAGGCAGACCTACCTGGCTTCCTGACACCCCGGTTGTGGGGGAACCATGCACCGAGATCTTACCTGGGAGCACTTCCGCTCCTGGACCGGCCCCAATCTCACCTGCCTGTTCCCCTCCTGCAGCAACAGAACCCCGCTGTGAAATCTCTGGGGACCCCACATTTGCTGTGGTAGCCCCCACCCCACACACTGGTCCTCCCCCTGCAGCACCCTGCTCTCTGCTTATCCCTTCAGAGGGCAACAGATCCCAGCTCACAGGCTGATTACTTGTAGAGGCATTGTCACACCTTTCTCTGACCCCCTCCCCTGTCACAGCTGCAGCTGAGTGTGTGTCTATGGTGTCTATGCAAGCAGAAATATCAGAGTTCACTCCCTCCTCCCTTACATCATTCATAGATAACACATTAACATTGTCCGGAGGCATGTCAGTACTGGCTGAAGGTTCAGCCCTTGGTTGGGGCCCAAACTGGGAGGTTATCTGCCCCAAATCTGTCCCAAGTAGCACGTTTGCAGGGATCCGATCAGTTACCCCCACCTCCCTCACCCCTCGCCCTGCGCCCCAGTCCACATAAATGTCAGCAACAGGCAGCGCCGGGTCAGTGCCTCCAATCCCGGAGACAGCTAGGGTTTTTCCAGGGATCAAGTCTTGGGGGGACACCATCTCAGGCCGCACCAGAGTCACCTCCGAGGCGCTGTCTCGCAGTCCTATGGTCACAGACCGGCCGACGGTGACAGGTTGGAAGCTGTCCAGGGACCTACCACCACCCCCACCCACACAATACACCTTGGGCGGCCCTTGGGACGGGGACGGAGCCGGGGCCTTGGGACGCTGAGGGCACATGGCCTTGAAGTGTCCAGGTAGGTTGCACTGGTGGCACCGTCTTGGTTCCGCCACGGGCCTGGAGAGGGGAGTTGAGGGGGACACCCCCTGCAGTCTAGGGGCAGGTGGGGCAGTCGCAGAATTCATCTTACCCCCTCTCCAGGTGCTGCTGGTGGCCGCTCTCCTGGCTTCAGGAGCCCGATTGTTGGTGTAGTCATCGGCCAGGGCAGCTGTAGCCGTGGACCCCTTTGGCTTCTGGTCTCGGATGAACTGGCGGAGATCCTCAGGGCAGTTCCACAAGAGTTGCTCCGTGATGAACAAGTCCAGGATCTCCGGTCCGGTGGAAAGCTGCAGGCCTTGGGTCCAGTGGTCGGCAGCTCGGGCAAGTGCCCGCCGGTGGTCAGCCCAGGAGTCCTTTGGTCCCTTCTGTAGGCTCCGGAACTTCTTGCGGTAGGACTCTGGAGTGAGGTTGTACTGTTGGATCAGGGCCCGCTTGATGGTGTCGTAGCCCTGATCTGCCTCAGCAGGCAAGTCCCCAAGGATATCCAGGGCCTTACCCCTTAAACGGGGGGTCAGGTATTTGGCCCACTGGTCCTTGTCCAGATGGTGCTGCAAGCAAGTCCGTTCAAAAGCAGTCAAGAAAGAGTCCAAGTCTCCATCCTTCTCCAGCACTGGGAAGTCCTCAACACGGACCTTTGGAAGTTTGGTGTCTCGAAGGTCACATGTGGCTGATGAGGGCCGGAGCTGAGCTAGCTGCAGCTGGTAGTCACGGTCTGCCTGTCGCTCTCGCTCTCGCTCTTCACGCGCTGCCTGCCGCTCTCGCTCCGCAGCCTCACGCTCTGCGTGCCGCTCCGCAGCCTCAGCGTCACGCGCTGCCTGCCGCTCTGCCCTGCGCTCTGCCAGGAGTTCCTTGTAGCCCTTCTGGTCTCCAGCCTGGAGAAGGGCCATAGCCATTTGAAGAAGGCTATCCGAGCCTCCCAGGCTCGGTGGAATGGCACGTGGTGATCTGCGGCACGCTGCAGAGCTAGGCGATTCACTGTCCCTTTCAGAGCGGAGGGCTGGCATCTGGCTCGTTGAGGAACCTTGGGTGAGCTGCTCCTCATCTTGTCCATAATTGCCAGGTTGTGCAATGTCCTCGGCAGAACGGTTTTCTGGCGTCGAGCTCCTGGAGGACTCGTGGGCAACCTCCTCATTGCTGTCCACAGCACCGTCCTCCCTCTCTTCGGCTCCTGCCTTAGCATTGGCCAGTTGCATAGCTCTGCTCCTGGTGCCATCAGCCATTCTTGCAGACTTTTGGTCACTGACACGGAACTGACACCTGATGCCTCCACACACCTTACAGTATCTGCACTCTGACACTCTAGTGTTGAGCTAGTCTGAAGACCCCAGCAGCCACAGCTGCTGCAGGCAGTCTTTAGTGTCTGGGAGTATGGGTCTCACACTCACACACACTATTATCTCGATCCCACCGCTTGCCACCAATATGTCACGAACCACCGGGGGGGTCACTCAGAAATCCCCCGCGCTGGCTACCAGTACGTCACGATCGGGGGGTAACAAGCAGGAGTCACCCCTCCTTTATACCTCCCGACCGACAGACAGAGCACGTGACGCGCTCTCTAGCGCCCCTCTTATAGTCAGGCCAATTATGGAATTGCCCGACAATAAGCAAGGAGGCCGCTATACTACTTATGCCGATTAGTGAAGGGTCCCCGGTGAGAGTAGGGTATATATTCCCCCGACCTCCGCGGGCGGAATATATAATATCTTCCCGAGTCTCACTGGCCTCCCCACAATAATCCTTGGCACAAACTCGCTGCCACCAACCGATTTACGGTAACTATTAGCCGAACACACAGACGTGGGATTCAAGATCGAGATAACAGAACAGCCCAAGATTAATTATATAATTTAATCAGCCTAAAGCACACTAGAACTACAATATATACAATAGGGAATCTACAGAATATACAGTTATGTCAGAGTACAGTTACAATCAAAGCATGGGTTACAAACAGGCATACACAGTTCCAGCAGTTACCTTGTTGCGTCTGGCCACAGGGGGGCGCTGTACCCAGGTTTCTAGGATCCTTCCCACAGATGTTTCCTACACGTGCCCCCAGCGAAAAGAACACTGGAAAATGGCCGAAGTAGGGTTATCAACCTGGGCAAATCCAGGTCCCCTCCTACCTTAGTGACCTCAGAGGGAGCACTGCTCCACCCCTGGCTTGAGTTATGGACAATCCACAACATGGAATATGGGCCATAACTTTGCCTGGGAGCGTCGTAGGCGGACGCCAATGCTCTCATTGTGACAGTTATGAATTTAGCTACAGAACGAGGGGACTCATGACCTGTCTGCCAGTTCCCCATTGGCTGATATCACGCCTGGGGCATTTCCCAATGTCCTGCTCCCATAAAAAGGGTGTGCCAGCATCGTCCGCATGCGGAGACACCATTTTTATGGTTGCCATATTTATCGGAAATATGGCTTGCGAGATATGAACCATTTTTTACTGGAGTCGTTCTGTCTGGCTATTTCCATAGCCTTGCTAACTAGCTAGCAGCCCCCACTACAGGGTCACGGCAGGGAGTCATCCTGTGTCCATTGTCCCTAAGCCACCTAATTTCCATATCACAGGACATGGCCATGGAGGTGTAAGTGGAACACTGAGAACAAGAAGGGAGGGGGCACTGCCAGGGAGGGATGAGCGATTATGACTGGAGTCATAATTCATCTTCCTATCCCGGGATTTGCCTCACATACATCTCTCGGAACAGTGTCTGGAGGCTGAGGTGGCTGCTGCACGCAATGTTGATTGTAAACAGATCAAGCAATGACAGAATCTATGGATGGTCGGCTGCTGAGTGTCATCAGAAAGAAAGGTGGCTATATTGGTCATTAATTTTTGGGGTTTTGTTTTTGCATGTCAGAAAGGTTTATTTCTAAATTTTGTGCAGTTATATTGGTTTACCTGGAGAAAATAAACAAGTGAGGTGGGAATAGATTTGGTTTTTATTAAGTTGCCTAATAATTCTGCACAGTAATAATTACACATAGGGAGTGCCAACTAACAAGAGACAGACCTATTAGTAGGGGCTTGTTGTTCGTCCCAAAGTCTCTAACGCTTACTGACGATCTGGGAGGCTCCAGGTAACAGTGGAGAATGGAAGAGTTGGCAAATATCCCTACACCATTGGAACCACCCAAATCCTTCTGAGAAGTAATACAGTGTGAGTCCAGATTACTCTCTCTGTTAACAGAGTCACAAGTGTACGGCCGGATTGATTTTTTTACCACCATGGCCATTGATTGGCTGCAGTGGTCACTTGATGTTCCTATCTGAAGTGGCTTGGAGACCAGTTAGGAACCCAGCAGCAGCAAGAAGGAAAAAAAATATTGACTCTGTAGAAAACCAATATCCGGACCGTGGTTGTTGGTTCCGTTTCTTATCTGATGTCTCATCTTCTCTTCCTTTTTCTGCACCACTCTGTGCATCGGTCACACAACATGTCCTGTCCAAAGACTACCACGATATTTGTTCTTTTTCTCTCCTTTTCAGGTGAGTAGATAAATAGATGGGTGGACAGACAGGTAAGGCTGTTTATAATTAGTGCTGGATCCTACCTGCTCTTTATATTTGTAGCTTTTAGTCCGAGAGAGCCATGAAAAGGTTTAGGGGTCGCCTTGTCATGGCTGGTTCACTCTCTTGAATTGGCCAATTTGTTTGCTAAGTACCTTCATGTATATTTTATATAGCAGTAATGTTGTCCGTATGTCATAATCAAGAATTGCAGACATTTTAGCGCTTACAGAGCCTGTTTTCTTCTGTTTTTATACAGTGCAGTCATAGAAGCTTGCACCTGTTCACACTTACTTGTTTCTGTTTGGAGGTAATGGTCAGTTTTTTGCAGATAGATAAATTCATTTTAGACTTTACTGATTTACTGATAAGTAATGGAGAAAAATGCGGTGTCTGGGCCACAATTGTAAAATTAATGGGTTCATCTGGTGCCATGCAAAAACTCTTAAACAGACTTTGGAAATCTTGCCTATTTCTTATTATTTGGAGTCTGTAGAGACCAGACCTCGGCATTGAGGTACAGTTCCATTTGCGTATGACTCCTGCGAGCCTCATATCGGTATCACCCGGCACGAGTGTACAGCTGCATAGAAATGCAGCCGACCCGCTCTTGTCAGGAGATTGTGCGCCGATCCGAGGGATATCGATGCGAGACTCGCCGAGTCATACGCATTCGTTGGGATCTCAGCGGTCTGATCTTCATTAGATTGTTGTAGGTATATATACGGCCAATTGGTATAAAAATCTTTTCAAACTTGTTATTTTTTTACACGGATGTGTCAAAGCCAGCTGACAATCATGGGGCAGTGAGTGGAGAAAAAACCCAGAGATTGCCAGCATGTGTTGTTATCTAACAGTTCCCTGTTTCTACAGCTGCGGACTCTAGGACCCTGGGATTCTGTCAGTTTTTCCACTCAGTTGCCAGCCTCTGACTACCTTTATTAACCTCACCCTGGGGTGGTTTGGGTGCAGTTTACAGTTTGATCCTGACTGAGGTTTGGAGAAGTCGCCTGTTATTGCTCCCGACTCCTGTGGTTGCTGCAGCTCAGATAGGTGTGTCTTTTGCTATCTTCCAGGGCTCTGGTGATTGCAGTTGTGTTACCCCTGCATTGTTTCCTTGTGTCCTCCTTTAGTGATAGTGGTGTTGACAAAGAACTCATACACTCCACCCTTACTTAGGGCCCATTTGTAGGGTGAAATAGGGCCCCAGGTATTCCAGCTCAGTGACAGGTGCGGAACTTGTATAGGGTCTGTTAGGACTGTGATGGTGAGCTGCAGGTCATAGTCAGGGGTCACGACTTCCCCCATTCCCTAGCTATAAGGCATTCCTTCCCCCTTCCTGTGAGTTGTCCTTTACGGCCAGTATAGGATCTATCCCCGGCCGTGACATTTTAATAAAGTAAAATCTGAATGCTGAAAGTCTCCCTCTTTCCCCCCACAGTTGTGTCTGTATCAGGAAAAGTTGTCACAGGATGGGTGAATGGCATATTGACCTTACCCTGTACGTATATGGTTTATACCCATCACCTCCCCATGTGCTGGATACTAGGCAGATGTCGAGGTTCTAAGTATAATAATGAAATCATCAGGACTGATGGCCAAAGAGTGACCTGGAGGAAATCTGACCGATATCAGCTACTGGGGAACATTAGTCAGGGGGACGTGTCCCTGACCATCACCGGGGTCACCAAAGAGGATGAAGGAACGTACTGCTGCCGGGTGGAGTTCACTGTACTATTCAATGACCTGACAAAACAGGTGGAAGTGAAGATAAAAACGGTGAGAACTTTTACACTTTAGTGTCTAATATATTTGTGGCGCCCCTGAGGCTCTGGTCACCACAGGGTACTGCACTCCAACCGGGGTGTAGTACTGATCACGGATCCAGGGGAGGTCAGTGCTGGTTTCACCATACACATCCACATACACACAGAGGTTGCCCCTTCCCCACTGGGGACTGGGCTAGGGTCAGGTACTAAAGGGGTTGCCTACAGTGTGGCATTTACAGGATGCCATCACAACTAGGGCCCCAATCCACTAGCTTGGGACCTGAGTGGAGGGAGGAGTGGCCACCAAGGGGAGTTAGGAGTCACGCATACAAAAATAAAGGAGTTCTCCAGCAGGAGAGATAGTGAGCTGACGTGTTTCCTGGTAGCTCCTGTGGGACATAGGAGTACGGTTGCTGTGGAGGATACCGTGTCAGTTCTCCCAGGACCAGCGCAGTTCAGGGTGCAGCACCCTAGGGTGATGTAATTTCAAGTTGCACCATCAGATTCTGCAGGACGGAGAGGTTCTATGCGTCTTCGACCACACAAGTTTCCAGAACCAGGTGGCATATAGGATTCCGGGGCTTAGATCATGGTCAGACTCAAGGGGATCCCCGCTACTGGCATAGGGAACAGTACTCCACCTAGTACGGAAGGGAGTCTAAGTGCTTCAAGCCACAGGGACCCGCACTTGAAAGCGCAGCAGGGAAGGGCCCACAGAGTACCGCACCGGTTCTGACCTCCCACGGATCCGGGATCGGCTGGAGTCTATCACGGCGGTGACCGATACTTCAGGGTTGGCGACTGAATGAAGTTGAGTAAATTGAAACCGCAGATACTGTGTTGGCTTGTCCTTACCGGCGTCACCGCCCCACGCTTAGGCGCCAACCGCCATTATCACCCTCATCATCCACCCGGGGCTCGCTCCGCCTTGGGGGAGCGACACCATCCCGGCTGCCATAACACCTGCCCCAGCAAGGAATTCTGCACCGGCAGCTACTCCCTGGCCACATACCACAGGTGGCGTCACAACAAACTTTCCCCAATCACCCCGCTTTCCCCTCATTTATTGCACGGGGCAACGGAACCGGGCAAGCCCACCCGTGATATCGCCTGACCCGATC